>NW_026991471.1:0-210547 GCF_036370855.1 Dromaius novaehollandiae | reverse complement strand
CTTCCCCGACGGATGGACGGACGGACGGACAGACGCTGGTGCGGCGGTGACTCTTTGGATATCGTAGGTAAGGGGAGGCACGCTGGTGCCGAGCTCCAGGGCGGTTTGCCTGAACACGATGCCCGGGGCAGGAGGTTACGCATTGTGTCCGGGGCTGGGAGCTGGTCCCCGAGTCCCATGTACTTGGGAGTGCCTGCGCTTGCCAGGGAGCCCGGTGCTGTTCCCAGAGCTGCGGGGAATTTCCCTTGCGTTGCCTGGACCCTCGGGGCTCTTGGGGGTGTTTCCCCTCATCGCAAGGGCAGCCAGAGCCCCTCCAGGGCTGCGTGAGGTCCCCGAACCGCTCCCGGATTTGCTTTTGGCACTCCGCAGTGTCGCTCGTGTGCCTGGGGCAGCCTGCAGGCGCCATCCTGTCAGCCGCGTTGAGCCCTGCGGTGTGCCTGGTGACCCCTCTGGTGTGCGCCAAGGCCCTTCCTCTGTATTTTGGTCTGCCCCAGAGCCCTGCACTTGCCCTCTGATGCCCTCAGGACCCCTCAGTTCACATTCTGGGTTGCCCCCGAGCCCTCTGCGCGCCTTTCGGTGCGCCCCGTGGCCCCGTGTGTGTTTTGCGGCACGCCGCAGAGGTCTCTGTTTAGCTTTTTCTCCTGTCCTGGAGTTTTCTGGGTGTGCCCCAGGCCCTCCTTTTGGTGCCCCCCGAGTCACTCTGTTTGCTCTATCGTTGTTCTTTTTTTTTTTTTTTTTTTTTTCTTGACTTGTGTTGCACCCAGAGCTCTCGATTTGTTCTCTTGTGCTCCGCATACTCCCCTTTCCGCACTCTACACCCCAGGCAGGGCTCTCCCTTCAGCTCTCAGCAAGCTGCTGTCAGGAGAGTGGGGGTGCCTCTGCTGCCCTGGCAGCCCCAGCTGTCCCTGAAGGGGCTGATGGCCAGGCCCCCTGCCCAGTTCCTGCAGGCCCACAGCTGTGGGCCCTGGGGCTGGGATGAATGCCAGGGGGAGCTGGGTGGCAGGACAGGCCCCAGGTGGGGCTGATGGCAAGGGCAGGCCCACATTTGGGGGCTGGGGCCGCAGTTGGGGGGAGCTGGCGCTGGGGCAGGAGCTGGGCAGCGGAGCTGCCACGGAGCACGGCCCTTTGGGCCCAGCCCGGCGGCCGCCCCGCGGAGGAGGTGAGCGGGGCCGGGGGAGGCGCACTGCAGGCTGCGGGTCCCGCATGTGCCGGGGGTCCCGGCGGCTGGGAGCGTCCCGGGGCCACGGAGGCGGGGGGAGGAAGGGGGTGCGCCGGGGCTGTGGTGCGGTTTACTGCGCGGTCGGAGGAGCGCGGGGGGGGGGGGGGGGGGGTCTCCTGTGTCAGCTCGGGAGCGTGTCGGGGAGCGGGGGGAGGAGGGTCGTGGAGGGGCGGGGGCAGTGTCGGAGCTGAGGCGGGGCCGGTCGCGGGGGTGTCGGGGGAGCCCCGGGCCGGTGGTGGGGCCGGCGGGGCCGCGCTCGGGCTCTGCGGCCGTTTCCGGGGGGACAGGGGGGAAGGGGAAGGGGGGCGGGACGGAAAGGAACGGAATGTGCCGAGGGTCAAAGGTGCCCCAGCGCTGCGGGTGGGGGGCGGGCGTTGGGGGGCGGGACTGCGGGGAGCCGTAGCTTTCGGCGCGGCATGCCGGGAGCAGTAGTCTTCCGGCACTGGGCTTCCGGTGGGGCCTGTTTGTTCTGAGCGCGGCATGCTGGGAGCGGTAGTCTTCCGGCACTGGGCTTCCGGGCCGCCCTTTTCGCGTGCACGGTATGCTGGGAGGTGTAGTCTTCTCAGGCGGGGCTACTGGGTGACCATGCTGCGCCTCTCGAGGTGGCCCCGCGGGGGGGGGGCGGCGGCGGCGGCGGCAGGTCCCTGCCAGCGGGGTTCCCAGCAGGCGGCCGCGTGGCAGGCCAGGAGCTGTAGTGCCCGCTGGGTCTGTTCCTTACTGGACATGTGTCACTCACGCCTGAGTCCCCACAGGTCACGGGGGACAGTGGAATGCCCCTGTTTTTCCCCGGTACAGGGCAGGAAGTGTTTTCCATCTCCGATGGTGTTGCAAGACAACCTTGGAAGCTCAGAAAGAGTGTTCCTGCTGTTTAAACTAGGCAGATGAGGAGAACACCCCCCCCCCCCAATTTCCTGGGAGGAAATAATTCTTTAATCAAGGCCATGCTAGAAGTGCTAAAGCCTTAAAGAAATAGTAAATCAAAATGTTTTGTTTTCTATGTAGACGTTGCCGATTTAGCAAAGGAATTCGAGGTATCCCCGAACTGAACTGTCCTCATTATAATACCAGAAAATCACGCCCATAGGTCAGAAAGACCTGTGCCCGGGTGAAGACCCCTCCCCTGAGCATGCGTAGTTTTAAAATGGTGTGTAAGCAATATTAGAATTGTATGTAAATCACTAACCAACCGGTGTAAGAGGGAAAGTTGCAAACCTTGCAACTTGTATAAATGCTACTTGGAAAGCCGGGGCGGGGGGGAAGTTGCGCTTGATTTGTGGGGAAAACACCGAGCAGCCAGGCTTGCACAACTCTGAAATAAATAAGCAAATGTCTCTCCTGAGCGTGTCATTATTGGCTTAGTGCACAGCGGGCAACGAATCCGCTTTTCGGACAGCAGCGTGACCAGGCGCAGGGTTGTCCCCGGGGGCTGGGGCTGTCCCTCTTGGAAATGGGGAGGGCGGGAAGAGTAGGAGGGGTGCTGCGGGCTCCTGGGGGTCGTAGCTTTGCTCAGGATTGGGGCCGGTTAGGCAGCTGCTGGGAGGAGTGGCGGTGCTGGGAGGGCACGGTGCGGAGCTGTCCTGCTGTGCAGCGCAAGGGAAAGTCGACCAGCACCGTTGCTGTCCGAGGACCCTGGAACAGCCCGAGAGACCCTGGAACAGCCACCCCACGGACACCGTGTCACTGCCTCGCAAGGCCACCGCATGCAGGTACGTTTGACTACATCCGGCAGAAGAAATGTAAGCCGAAGGATCAGGGCAAATAGCTGCTTGTCTAGGTTTGTTACCTAGCGACGCACTGGCAAAGCTTTTTATGAACACCCGTACTCGATCGAGTGCGTATTCATTCTGTGAATATTAATTACTGCCAGACCGCGTACGTCACTGATGCTTTAAAGCAAGTCCGTGGCGCTGGGGTAGCACGTGTAGTGGAGGCTAAATGCAATAATACCTCGTTTTGATGTTGTTCTCTTATACGAAAGCACTTGGAGCAGATTAAGACATTTCTCGTCCTATTTTGTTTATTGAGTGGACCCTGATACTGGGGAGAAGCTGCCGTGAAGCAGACCTAGTAGTCAGCTTCCTTAGAGAAGGCGTCTTGTCCTGTATTTGAGGGCTTCCGGTACGTTTTGACAGACAGTAGTGAGTGACGGGTTTCCTTTGGACCCCCCGGGGAGCAGAAAGTTCTGCCGGGAAGGCAAAATGTTTCTTGCGGCTGGGTTGGAAGAAGCTGGCTGCTGATGCAAGGCAGTGACAATTCTGGGGAGTCGCGGGAAGTTTTGAAAAGACGGTCGTTCCCTTTGCTAGAAGGCTATGCACTTCGGTTCCTAATAGCTGTAGTAATGAAGCCAGGTAAGCGTTCGGGAGGAGCCCAAGCCACTTTTGTCTAGCGAGTATTTTGCAAGGGGGGCAGGAAAGCGCTGCGCCCTGCTCCTTGCTGCCCTCGCGTGTCTGAAAGGCGGCACTGCACGCGGGAGGGGGGGGGGGGCGCGCATGCGCATTGCGTTCCGGCGCGCTCACGGCTGCCCTCGCGTGTCGACAAGGCAGCACTGCAGCCGCCGGCGGCCACCGCTGCGTACGGAGACCGTTGCGGGCAGCCGGCGCACACGTGCGCGCTGCCGGTCGCCGTGTTGGCCGCTACTCTGCGCTCTCTCGGGGACGGGTAAGCGCAGGGGCCGCGCTCGTGCCCCCTGCCCGGTGCTCACGGACCGGGAGCGCTTTTCCCGAGAGGGCTTTTCCTTCTCGGTGCTTCCTGGGGGCGCGGGGACGGGCAGTGCCGTCTCGGAGCTGCTCCGCGGCGCTCTCTCCCCGGGGCAGCCCCAGCGCCTGCTCGCTGATGCCCGCCGCTCTCTCGGGCGCGGGCAGAGCAGCCTCGGGGCGCTCGCTGCTCGGCCTGAGCGCCGGGGTGGCGCGGCGGGCTGCGGTTGGCGCGCGGGAGCCGGCCGGCTGCAGCGCGGCGCTGCGACCACGCGAGGGTGGGGCCATTGCGGGTCTGGGCTGCCCCGCCCCTCGCGCTCCCCCCGCCCCTCGCGCTCCCCCCGCCCCTCGCGCTCCCCCCGCCCCTCGCGCTCCCCCCGCCCCTCGCGCTCCCCCCGCCCCTCGCGCTCCCCCCGCCCCTCGCGCTCCCCCCGCCCCTCGCGCTCCCCCCGCCCCTCGCGCTCCCCCCGCCCCTCGCGCTCCCCCCGCCCCTCGCGCTCCCCCCGCCCCACTCTCGCGGTCCTGGGCCGCGCACGCGCGGTGCGGCGGCGCGAGCCCTGGGCGGCCGGCGCACGCGCGGTGCGGCGGCGCGAGCCCTGGGCGGCCGGCGCACGCGCGGTGCGGCGGCGCGAGCCCTGGGCGGCCGGCGCACGCGCGGTGCGGCGGCGGGCAAGATGGCGGCGAGCAGGGCGGGTGTTTTGGCTGGACGGCGGCGGGCGAGGGCAGAGGCGGGCTGGAGTCGAGCATGTGGGGGCCGCGGTGAGGCGAGGTGAGGCGAGCGTGTGCCTTCGGGTGGCCGCGGGTGTCGGGCTGTGTCCTGCCAGCCGGGGCCGTCGCTGCGTGGAGGCGGCGGGGCGGGGGGGGGGGGAGTCGGGGCGGGGTCCGCGCCGCGCCGCGCCGCGCCGCGCCGGGTCTGCCGGAGCGCGGCTCTGACTCTCCCTTTTGCGTGTGTCGCCTGTAGGGCCCCGGTTCCTCCCCAGCGCGGGCCGGGGCGTGCGCTCGCCCCTGCGGACGCAGCCTGGAGGAGTGTGTGTGGGGTGCCTGCGCGGGGGTCTGGATGTCTCTAGCAGCGGCACGGCAGCCTGATGCCTCCTCTCGTCTGGGACGCGGGGTCCTTGGGGAGTTCCCTGCTGCCTCCTCTGGCGTTCTCTGCGAGCTCATAGATCCCTCCACCTCCTCTCCCCCCCCCCCCCGCCCCGCTCCCCTGTCTGGTGGGGTGGGAGACCGGTGGCTGCTCCCGCCGAGCTGAGAGCCACGTAGGGCACCCCATGTGCTCACTACGCATCTGGGATGGCACCCCTGCCCTGAGGGCCCCGCAGAGTCCCACCCTTCCTGCAACCAGCCCCCCCAGAGCCATTAAACCACCCACAAATCCTGCCCCAACACCCCCACAGGCCCCAAAACGCCTCCGAGCCCTGCCGCAATGTTGTCACTGACTCCAGACCTTCCCCTGCACTCTGTGCAAGGCCCCAAACTTTCCTCAAACTGCTGCCAGACCCAGTGCCCGCAGCAGTGAGGCGTTCTAACAAAGATGGGGTGCGATGTGCGTCTCCGCCTCGACTCAGTCCCGCTTTAGAGAAACAGGAAGTTACAGCACTTCCTGGTGAAGAGTGTTGACGGGTGAATGTGCGGATGACAAAGAGACTTTTCTCTCTTTTCTTCTGAGCCGCCTCTCAGAAGCCTCTGTGTGTGCACGATGTGGCTGATCTGGGATAATCGTGCTGTGCGCAGTGCTTAAGGAGAACATTGCCCTAAAATGGAGGGCTAAGGAATAGCCTAAAAAACCTAAAAGGCTCGGGAAGAGCAAAAGAGAACACCGATGGGCTCTGGGAAGCCCCAGTGATGCTAGCGAAAACAGCGTGGCTTTTAGGCACCTCCTCAGAGCAGCAGCAATGTCTCGCTCCAGCCTATGGGACAATGGGGACTCTTAATTACCGCCTTGAATTACCACAAGTGTTGCAAAAGCAGAAGGGACTAGGGAGCATGCAGAGCAGGTTATGGACTATATGTCAAGTTTAAACAAGCAACAAGCCCCTCTGCAAACAGAAACAGGTTTAGCCCTAAGTAATAGAGGAAGGTAGCTGTGAGTAACGTGAAGCGAAGCGGTGACGTCAGTCACCCCGAAAGCCTCGGAGAAGCGGTCTGAAAATCTGGTACCCTCGCGGCCTCGGCAGTCTTTTTGGTTTGTTTGGCAGGGTAGCCCACCGAAGGGGGACATCTCGAAGAGAAGCAGCAAGACCTGGGGATCCGGTGGTTCATTTTGGTCGTCGCCTGTGAGGCCAGCATGCAAGAGTAAGAGGAAGCTAGGAGCAGTCTCAAAAAGGTAATAGGTTTGAAAGGGAGACAGGCAAATCGAGGGCTGTCGTTCCTCCACGTAGTTAAAGACCGAGAGAGTTGTCGGTTAAGCGCATGCATACGAGGGTTTGCGAACAGTAACAATAACACTGAAGCGGAATAAAATAAGGTTTCGTGGAAGATGGCGTTAGGTAGGTATTAGGCGACGTGCCCGCCTGCCTAATAACCTAGCCCTAATTGCTGTGTGTAACGTTTCCAGACCGTTTACCCTGCAACGTATGGTGCAAAGTGCCATATTAAGACCTTTCCCTTAAGGAAAAGAAGAAGGAAAAAAAGAAAAAAAAGGGGGAAAAAGAAAACAGGGTAAAGAGAAAAAGATCATGCATAAACCTAAGCGTTTCACTGGAAGTAAAACGCGAGTTTATCGCTTCCTTACAGATATGGAACCGAGGACAGCAAATGCTGACGAAGAGAAGAGACGGACGAGCGTTTGCTTGTGGTTAATACCGAAGGGACGGGATGAAACAAGGAAGCCAGAATGCAGCGGCCCCTCGATATCACCAGGAACTGCTACAGGAGGAGGCGTTCTGGCACGGGTAACTAGGGTAAGTATCGCTGATGACCGTTAGCAGTTATTTCGGCCTCCCCGAGGCAGCGCTGAGGACTGAGTAACCCGTTCCTACCCTGTGGCTGCTGTTCCCTGTATCTGCCTTAGCTTTGTTTTGGCTGTTTCTCTTTTGTTTTGTTATCGTACGCGCAGCTACGGAAAGGAATAGATGTCATACTTACTTTTTTAGATTAATTGCCACGGCTGAAGTTGAAGAGACCAAGAAACGTAAGCCCCGAAGGGGCACATCTTGAAGAGAGGGGGCTAGACCTAGCGATCCAGTTGTTCGTTTTGGTCGTCGCCTGTGAGGCCAGCATGCAAGAGTAAGAGGAAGCTAGGAGCAGTCTCAAAAAGGTAATAGGTTTGAAAGGGAGACAGGCAAATCGAGGGCTGTCGTTCCTCCACGTAGTTAAAGACCGAGAGAGTTGTCGGTTAAGCGCATGCATACGAGGGTTTGCGAACAGTAACAATAACACTGAAGCGGAATAAAAATAAGGTTTCGTGGAAGATGGCGTTAGGAAGGTATTAGGCGACGTGCCCGCCTGCCTAATAACCTAGCCCTAATTGCTGTGTGTAACGTTTCCAGACCGTTTACCCTGCAACGTATGGTGCAAAGTGCCGTATTAAGACCTTTCCCTTAAGGAAAAGAAGAAGGAAAAAAGGGGGAAAAAGAAAACAGGGTAAAGAGAAAAAGATCATGCATAAACCTAAGCGTTTCACTGGAAGTAAAACGCGAGTTTATCGCTTCCTTACAGAGATGGAACCAAGGACAGCAAATGCTGACGAGGAGAAGAGACGGACGAGCGTTTGCTTGTGGTTAATACCGAAGGGACGGGATGAAACAAGGAAGCCAGAATGCAGCGGCCCCTCGATATCACCAGGAACTGCTACAGGAGGAGGCGTTCTGGCATGGGTAACTAGGGTAAGTATCGCTAATGACCGTTAGCAGTTATTTCGGCCTCCCCGAGGCAGCGCTGAGGACTGAGTAACCCGTTCCTACCCTGTGGCTGCTGTTCCCTGTATCTGCCTTTCTTTTGTTTTGTTATCGTACCCGCAGCTACGGAAAGGAATAGATGTCATACTTACTTTTTTAGATTAATTGCCACGGCTGAAGTTGAAGAGACCAAGAAACGTAAGCCCCGAAGGGGCACATCTTGAAGAGAGGGGGCTAGACCTAGCGATCCAGTTGTTCGTTTTGGTCGTCGCCTGTGAGGCCAGCATGCAAGAGTAAGAGGAAGCTAGGAGCAGTCTCAAAAAGGTAATAGGTTTGAAAGGGAGACAGGCAAATCGAGGGCTGTCGTTCCTCCACGTAGTTAAAGACCGAGAGAGTTGTCGGTTAAGCGCATGCATACGAGGGTTTGCGAACAGTAACAATAACACTGAAGCGGAATAAAATAAGGTTTCGTGGAAGATGGCGTTAGGTAGGTATTAGGCGACGTGCCCGCCTGCCTAATAACCTAGCCCTAATTGCTGTGTGTAACGTTTCCAGACCGTTTACCCTGCAACGTATGGTGCAAAGTGCCGTATTAAGACCTTTCCCTTAAGGAAAAGAAGAAGGAAAAAAGGGGGAAAAAGAAAACAGGGTAAAGAGAAAAAGATCATGCATAAACCTAAGCGTTTCGCTGGAAGTAAAACGCGAGTTTATCGCTTCCTTACAGAGATGGAACCAAGGACAGCAAATGCTGACGAGGAGAAGAGACGGACGAGCGTTTGCTTGCGGTTAATACCGAAGGGACGGGATGAAACAAGGAAGCCAGAATGCAGCGGCCCCTCGATATCACCAGGAACTGCTACAGGAGGAGGCGTTCTGGCACGGGTAACTAGGGTAAGTATCGCTAATGACCGTTAGCAGTTATTTCGGCCTCCCCGAGGCAGCGCTGAGGACTAAGTAACCTGAGGGGCTCTGGCCTGGGTTAGGGCAGAAGTGCAGGCAGGCGGGATCAGGCATTTTCCTCTCAGCTCTCCAAGCTGAATCCTAGCCCTGAAGGAAAAAGCACTGGGGGGAGGCTACTCGGACACCTGCCACGTCGAGGGCAGGGGCAGGAGCTGACCCTTCCCCGACGGATGGACGGACGGACGGACAGACGCTGGTGCGGCGGTGACTCTTTGGATATCGTAGGTAAGGGGAGGCACGCTGGTGCCGAGCTCCAGGGCGGTTTGCCTGAACACGATGCCCGGGGCAGGAGGTTACGCATTGTGTCCGGGGCTGGGAGCTGGTCCCCGAGTCCCATGTACTTGGGAGTGCCTGCGCTTGCCAGGGAGCCCGGTGCTGTTCCCAGAGCTGCGGGGAATTTCCCTTGCGTTGCCTGGACCCTCGGGGCTCTTGGGGGTGTTTCCCCTCATCGCAAGGGCAGCCAGAGCCCCTCCAGGGCTGCGTGAGGTCCCCGAACCGCTCCCGGATTTGCTTTTGGCACTCCGCAGTGTCGCTCGTGTGCCTGGGGCAGCCTGCAGGCGCCATCCTGTCAGCCGCGTTGAGCCCTGCGGTGTGCCTGGTGACCCCTCTGGTGTGCGCCAAGGCCCTTCCTCTGTATTTTGGTCTGCCCCAGAGCCCTGCACTTGCCCTCTGATGCCCTCAGGACCCCTCAGTTCACATTCTGGGTTGCCCCCGAGCCCTCTGCGCGCCTTTCGGTGCGCCCCGTGGCCCCGTGTGTGTTTTGCGGCACGCCGCAGAGGTCTCTGTTTAGCTTTTTCTCCTGTCCTGGAGTTTTCTGGGTGTGCCCCAGGGCCCTCCTTTTGGTGCCCCCCGAGTCACTCTGTTTGCTCTATCGTTGTTCTTTTTTTTTTTTTTTTTTTTTTTCTTGACTTGTGTTGCACCCAGAGCTCTCGATTTGTTCTCTTGTGCTCCGCATACTCCCCTTTCCGCACTCTACACCCCAGGCAGGGCTCTCCCTTCAGCTCTCAGCAAGCTGCTGTCAGGAGAGTGGGGGTGCCTCTGCTGCCCTGGCAGCCCCAGCTGTCCCTGAAGGGGCTGATGGCCAGGCCCCCTGCCCAGTTCCTGCAGGCCCACAGCTGTGGGCCCTGGGGCTGGGATGAATGCCAGGGGGAGCTGGGTGGCAGGACAGGCCCCAGGTGGGGCTGATGGCAAGGGCAGGCCCACATTTGGGGGCTGGGGCCGCAGTTGGGGGGAGCTGGCGCTGGGGCAGGAGCTGGGCAGCGGAGCTGCCACGGAGCACGGCCCTTTGGGCCCAGCCCGGCGGCCGCCCCGCGGAGGAGGTGAGCGGGGCCGGGGGAGGCGCACTGCAGGCTGCGGGTCCCGCATGTGCCGGGGGTCCCGGCGGCTGGGAGCGTCCCGGGGCCACGGAGGCGGGGGGAGGAAGGGGGTGCGCCGGGGCTGTGGTGCGGTTTACTGCGCGGTCGGAGGAGCGCGGGGGGGGGGGGGGGGGGTCTCCTGTGTCAGCTCGGGAGCGTGTCGGGGAGCGGGGGGAGGAGGGTCGTGGAGGGGCGGGGGCAGTGTCGGAGCTGAGGCGGGGCCGGTCGCGGGGGTGTCGGGGGAGCCCCGGGCCGGTGGTGGGGCCGGCGGGGCCGCGCTCGGGGCTCTGCGGCCGTTTCCGGGGGGACAGGGGGGAAGGGGAAGGGGGGCGGGACGGAAAGGAACGGAATGTGCCGAGGGTCAAAGGTGCCCCAGCGCTGCGGGTGGGGGGCGGGCGTTGGGGGGCGGGACTGCGGGGAGCCGTAGCTTTCGGCGCGGCATGCCGGGAGCAGTAGTCTTCCGGCACTGGGCTTCCGGTGGGGCCTGTTTGTTCTGAGCGCGGCATGCTGGGAGCGGTAGTCTTCCGGCACTGGGCTTCCGGGCCGCCCTTTTCGCGTGCACGGTATGCTGGGAGGTGTAGTCTTCTCAGGCGGGGCTACTGGGTGACCATGCTGCGCCTCTCGAGGTGGCCCCGCGGGGGGGGGGCGGCGGCGGCGGCGGCAGGTCCCTGCCAGCGGGGTTCCCAGCAGGCGGCCGCGTGGCAGGCCAGGAGCTGTAGTGCCCGCTGGGTCTGTTCCTTACTGGACATGTGTCACTCACGCCTGAGTCCCCACAGGTCACGGGGGACAGTGGAATGCCCCTGTTTTTCCCCGGTACAGGGCAGGAAGTGTTTTCCATCTCCGATGGTGTTGCAAGACAACCTTGGAAGCTCAGAAAGAGTGTTCCTGCTGTTTAAACTAGGCAGATGAGGAGAACACCCCCCCCCCCCAATTTCCTGGGAGGAAATAATTCTTTAATCAAGGCCATGCTAGAAGTGCTAAAGCCTTAAAGAAATAGTAAATCAAAATGTTTTGTTTTCTATGTAGACGTTGCCGATTTAGCAAAGGAATTCGAGGTATCCCCGAACTGAACTGTCCTCATTATAATACAAGAAAATCACGCCCATAGGTCAGAAAGACCTGTGCCCGGGTGAAGACCCCTCCCCTGAGCATGCGTAGTTTTAAAATGGTGTGTAAGCAATATTAGAATTGTATGTAAATCACTAACCAACCGGTGTAAGAGGGAAAGTTGCAAACCTTGCAACTTGTATAAATGCTACTTGGAAAGCCGGGGCGGGGGGGAGGGGGGGAAGTTGCGCTTGATTTGTGGGGAAAACACCGAGCAGCCAGGCTTGCACAACTCTGAAATAAATAAGCAAATGTCTCTCCTGAGCGTGTCATTATTGGCTTAGTGCACAGCGGGCAACGAATCCGCTTTTCGGACAGCAGCGTGACCAGGCGCAGGGTTGTCCCCGGGGGCTGGGGCTGTCCCTCTTGGAAATGGGGAGGGCGGGAAGAGTAGGAGGGGTGCTGCGGGCTCCTGGGGGTCGTAGCTTTGCTCAGGATTGGGGCCGGTTAGGCAGCTGCTGGGAGGAGTGGCGGTGCTGGGAGGGCACGGTGCGGAGCTGTCCTGCTGTGCAGCGCAAGGGAAAGTCGACCAGCACCGTTGCTGTCCGAGGACCCTGGAACAGCCCGAGAGACCCTGGAACAGCCACCCCACGGACACCGTGTCACTGCCTCGCAAGGCCACCGCATGCAGGTACGTTTGACTACATCCGGCAGAAGAAATGTAAGCCGAAGGATCAGGGCAAATAGCTGCTTGTCTAGGTTTGTTACCTAGCGACGCACTGGCAAAGCTTTTTATGAACACCCGTACTCGATCGAGTGCGTATTCATTCTGTGAATATTAATTACTGCCAGACCGCGTACGTCACTGATGCTTTAAAGCAAGTCTGTGGCGCTGGGGTAGCACGTGTAGTGGAGGCTAAATGCAATAATACCTCGTTTTGATGTTGTTCTCTTATACGAAAGCACTTGGAGCAGATTAAGACATTTCTCGTCCTATTTTGTTTATTGAGTGGACCCTGATACTGGGGAGAAGCTGCCGTGAAGCAGACCTAGTAGTCAGCTTCCTTAGAGAAGGCGTCTTGTCCTGTATTTGAGGGCTTCCGGTACGTTTTGACAGACAGTAGTGAGTGACGGGTTTCCTTTGGACCCCCCGGGGAGCAGAAAGTTCTGCCGGGAAGGCAAAATGTTTCTTGCGGCTGGGTTGGAAGAAGCTGGCTGCTGATGCAAGGCAGTGACAATTCTGGGGAGTCGCGGGAAGTTTTGAAAAGACGGTCGTTCCCTTTGCTAGAAGGCTATGCACTTCGGTTCCTAATAGCTGTAGTAATGAAGCCAGGTAAGCGTTCGGGAGGAGCCCAAGCCGTTTTTGTCTAGCGAGTATTTTGCAAGGGGGGCAGGAAAGCGCTGCGCCCTGCTCCTTGCTGCCCTCGCGTGTCTGAAAGGCGGCACTGCACGCGGGAGGGGGGCGCGCATGCGCATTGCGTTCCGGCGCGCTCACGGCTGCCCTCGCGTGTCGACAAGGCAGCACTGCAGCCGCCGGCGGCCACCGCTGCGTACGGAGACCGTTGCGGGCAGCCGGCGCACACGTGCGCGCTGCCGGTCGCCGTGTTGGCCGCTACTCTGCGCTCTCTCGGGGACGGGTAAGCGCAGGGGCCGCGCTCGTGCCCCCTGCCCGGTGCTCACGGACCGGGAGCGCTTTTCCCGAGAGGGCTTTTCCTTCTCGGTGCTTCCTGGGGGCGCGGGGACGGGCAGTGCCGTCTCGGAGCTGCTCCGCGGCGCTCTCTCCCCGGGGCAGCCCCAGCGCCTGCTCGCTGATGCCCGCCGCTCTCTCGGGCGCGGGCAGAGCAGCCTCGGGGCGCTCGCTGCTCGGCCTGAGCGCCGGGGTGGCGCGGCGGGCTGCGGTTGGCGCGCGGGAGCCGGCCGGCTGCAGCGCGGCGCTGCGACCACGCGAGGGTGGGGCCATTGCGGGTCTGGGCTGCCTCGCGCTCCGCTCCCCCCGCCCCTCGCGCTCCCCCCGCCCCTCGCGCTCCCCCCGCCCCTCGCGCTCCCCCCGCCCCTCGCGCTCCCCCCGCCCCTCGCGCTCCCCCCGCCCCTCGCGCTCCCCCCGCCCCTCGCGCTCCCCCCGCCCCTCGCGCTCCCCCCGCCCCTCGCGCTCCCCCCGCCCCTCGCGCTCCCCCCGCCCCACTCTCGCGGTCCTGGGCCGCGCACGCGCGGTGCGGCGGCGCGAGCCCTGGGCGGCCGGCGCACGCGCGGTGCGGCGGCGCGAGCCCTGGGCGGCCGGCGCACGCGCGGTGCGGCGGCGCGAGCCCTGGGCGGCCGGCGCACGCGCGGTGCGGCGGCGCGAGCCCTGGGCGGCCGGCGCACGCGCGGTGCGGCGGCGCGAGCCCTGGGCGGCCGGCGCACGCGCGGTGCGGCGGCGGGCAAGATGGCGGCGAGCAGGGCGGGTGTTTTGGCTGGACGGCGGCGGGCGAGGGCAGAGGCGGGCTGGAGTCGAGCATGTGGGGGCCGCGGTGAGGCGAGGTGAGGCGAGCGTGTGCCTTCGGGTGGCCGCGGGTGTCGGGCTGTGTCCTGCCAGCCGGGGCCGTCGCTGCGTGGAGGCGGCGGGGCGGGGGGGGGGGGAGTCGGGCCGGGGTCCGCGCCGCGCCGGGTCTGCCGGAGCGCGGCTCTGACTCTCCCTTTTGCGTGTGTCGCCTGTAGGGCCCCGGTTCCTCCCCAGCGCGGGCCGGGGCGTGCGCTCGCCCCTGCGGACGCAGCCTGGAGGAGTGTGTGTGGGGTGCCTGCGCGGGGGTCTGGATGTCTCTAGCAGCGGCACGGCAGCCTGATGCCTCCTCTCGTCTGGGACGCGGGGTCCTTGGGGAGTTCCCTGCTGCCTCCTCTGGCGTTCTCTGCGAGCTCATAGATCCCTCCACCTCCTCTCCCCCCCCCCCCCCCCGCCCCGCTCCCCTGTCTGGTGGGGTGGGAGACCGGTGGCTGCTCCCGCCGAGCTGAGAGCCACGTAGGGCACCCCTGTGTGCTCACTACGCATCTGGGATGGCACCCCTGCCCTGAGGGCCCCGCAGAGTCCCACCCTTCCTGCAACCAGCCCCCCCAGAGCCATTAAACCACCCACAAATCCTGCCCCAACACCCCCACAGGCCCCAAAACGCCTCCGAGCCCTGCCGCAATGTTGTCACTGACTCCAGACCTTCCCCTGCACTCTGTGCAAGGCCCCAAACTTTCCTCAAACTGCTGCCAGACCCAGTGCCCGCAGCAGTGAGGCGTTCTAACAAAGATGGGGTGCGATGTGCGTCTCCGCCTCGACTCAGTCCCGCTTTAGAGAAACAGGAAGTTACAGCACTTCCTGGTGAAGAGTGTTGACGGGTGAATGTGCGGATGACAAAGAGACTTTTCTCTCTTTTCTTCTGAGCCGCCTCTCAGAAGCCTCTGTGTGTGCACGATGTGGCTGATCTGGGATAATCGTGCTGTGCGCAGTGCTTAAGGAGAACATTGCCCTAAAATGGAGGGCTAAGGAATAGCCTAAAAAACCTAAAAGGCTCGGGAAGAGCAAAAGAGAACACCGATGGGCTCTGGGAAGCCCCAGTGATGCTAGCGAAAACAGCGTGGCTTTTAGGCACCTCCTCAGAGCAGCAGCAATGTCTCGCTCCAGCCTATGGGACAATGGGGACTCTTAATTACCGCCTTGAATTACCACAAGTGTTGCAAAAGCAGAAGGGACTAGGGAGCATGCAGAGCAGGTTATGGACTATATGTCAAGTTTAAACAAGCAACAAGCCCCTCTGCAGACAGAAACAGGTTTAGCCCTAAGTAATAGACGAAGGTAGCTGTGAGTAACGTGAAGCGAAGCAGTGACGTCAGTCACCCCGAAAGCCTCGGAGAAGCGGTCTGAAAATCTGGTACCCTCGCGGCCTCGGCAGTCTTTTTGGTTTGTTTGGCAAGGTAGCCCACCGAAGGGGGACATCTCGAAGAGAAGCAGCAAGACCTGGGGATCCGGTGGTTCATTTTGGTCGTCGCCTGTGAGGCCAGCATGCAAGAGTAAGAGGAAGCTAGGAGCAGTCTCAAAAAGGTAATAGGTTTGAAAGGGAGACACGCAAATCGAGGGCTGTCGTTCCTCCACGTAGTTAAAGACCGAGAGAGTTGTGGGTTAAGCGCATGCATACGAGGGTTTGCGAACAGTAACAATAACACTGAAGCGGAATAAAAATAAGGTTTCGTGGAAGATGGCGTTAGGAAGGTATTAGGCGACGTGCCCGCCTGCCTAATAACCTAGCCCTAATTGCTGTGTGTAACGTTTCCAGACCGTTTACCCTGCAACGTATGGTGCAAAGTGCCGTATTAAGACCTTTCCCTTAAGGAAAAGAAGAAGGAAAAAAAGAAAAAAAAGGGGGAAAAAGAAAACAGGGTAAAGAGAAAAAGATCATGCATAAACCTAAGCGTTTCACTGGAAGTAAAACGCGAGTTCATCGCTTCCTTACAGAGATGGAACCAAGGACAGCAAATGCTGACGAGGAGAAGAGACGGACGAGCGTTTGCTTGCGGTTAATACCGAAGGGACGGGATGAAACAAGGAAGCCAGAATGCAGCGGCCCCTCGATATCACCAGGAACTGCTACAGGAGGAGGCGTTCTGGCACGGGTAACTAGGGTAAGTATCGCTGATGACCGTTAGCAGTTATTTCGGCCTCCCCGAGGCAGCGCTGAGGACTGAGTAACCCGTTCCTACCCTGTGGCTGCTGTTCCCTGTATCTGCCTTAGCTTTGCTTTGGCTGTTTCTGTTTTGTTTTGTTATCGTACACGCAGCTACGGAAAGGAATAGATGTCATACTTACTTTTTTAGATTAATTGCCACGGCTGAAGTTGAAGAGACCAAGAAACGTAAGCCCCGAAGGGGCACATCTTGAAGAGAGGGGGCTAGACCTAGCGATCCAGTTGTTCGTTTTGGTCGTCGCCTGTGAGGCCAGCATGCAAGAGTAAGAGGAAGCTAGGAGCAGTCTCAAAAAGGTAATAGGTTTGAAAGGGAGACAGGCAAATCGAGGGCTGTCATTCCTCCACGTAGTTAAAGACCGAGAGAGTTGTCGGTTAAGCGCATGCATACGAGGGTTTGCGAACAGTAACAATAACACTGAAGCGGAATAAAAATAAGGTTTCGTGGAAGATGGCGTTAGGAAGGTATTAGGCGACGTGCCCGCCTGCCTAATAACCTAGCCCTAATTGCTGTGTGTAACGTTTCCAGACCGTTTACCCTGCAACGTATGGTGCAAAGTGCCGTATTAAGACCTTTCCCTTAAGGAAAAGAAGAAGGAAAAAAGGGGGAAAAAGAAAACAGGGTAAAGAGAAAAAGATCATGCATAAACCTAAGCGTTTCACTGGAAGTAAAACGCGAGTTTATCGCTTCCTTACAGAGATGGAACCAAGGACAGCAAATGCTGACGAGGAGAAGAGACGGACGAGCGTTTGCTTGCGGTTAATACCGAAGGGACGGGATGAAACAAGGAAGCCAGAATGCAGCGGCCCCTCGATATCACCAGGAACTGCTACAGGAGGAGGCGTTCTGGCACGGGTAACTAGGGTAAGTATCGCTAATGACCGTTAGCAGTTATTTCGGCCTCCCCGAGGCAGCGCTGAGGACTAAGTAACCTGAGGGGCTCTGGCCTGGGTTGGGGCAGAAGTGCAGGCAGGCGGGATCAGGCATTTTCCTCTCAGCTCTCCAAGCTGAATCCTAGCCCTGAAGGAAAAAGCACTGGGGGGAGGCTACTCGGACACCTGCCACGTCGAGGGCAGGGGCAGGAGCTGACCCTTCCCCGACGGATGGACGGACGGACGGACAGACGCTGGTGCGGCGGTGACTCTTTGGATATCGTAGGTAAGGGGAGGCACGCTGGTGCCGAGCTCCAGGGCGGTTTGCCTGAACACGATGCCCGGGGCAGGAGGTTACGCATTGTGTCCGGGGCTGGGAGCTGGTCTCCGAGTCCCATGTACTTGGGAGTGCCTGCGCTTGCCAGGGAGCCCGGTGCTGTTCCCAGAGCTGCGGGGAATTTCCCTTGCGTTGCCTGGACCCTCGGGGCTCTTGGGGGTGTTTCCCCTCATCGCAAGGGCAGCCAGAGCCCCTCCAGGGCTGCGTGAGGTCCCCGAACCGCTCCCGGATTTGCTTTTGGCACTCCGCAGTGTCGCTCGTGTGCCTGGGGCAGCCTGCAGGCGCCATCCTGTCAGCCGCGTTGAGCCCTGCGGCGTGCCTGGTGACCCCTCTGGTGTGCGCCAAGGCCCTTCCTCTGTATTTTGGTCTGCCCCAGAGCCCTGCACTTGCCCTCTGATGCCCTCAGGACCCCTCAGTTCACATTCTGGGTTGCCCCCGAGCCCTCTGCGCGCCTTTCGGTGCGCCCCGTGGCCCCGTGTGTGTTTTGCGGCACGCCGCAGAGGTCTCTGTTTAGCTTTTTCTCCTGTCCTGGAGTTTTCTGGGTGTGCCCCAGGGCCCTCCTTTTGGTGCCCCCCGAGTCACTCTGTTTGCTCTATCGTTGTTTTTTTTTTTTTTTTTTTTTTCTTGACTTGTGTTGCACCCAGAGCTCTCGATTTGTTCTCTTGTGCTCCGCATACTCCCCTTTCCGCACTCTACACCCCAGGCAGGGCTCTCCCTTCAGCTCTCAGCAAGCTGCTGTCAGGAGAGTGGGGGTGCCTCTGCTGCCCTGGCAGCCCCAGCTGTCCCTGAAGGGGCTGATGGCCAGGCCCCCTGCCCAGTTCCTGCAGGCCCACAGCTGCGGGCCCTGGGGCTGGGATGAATGCCAGGGGGAGCTGGGTGGCAGGACAGGCCCCAGGTGGGGCTGATGGCAAGGGCAGGCCCACATTTGGGGGCTGGGGCCGCAGTTGGGGGGAGCTGGCGCTGGGGCAGGAGCTGGGCAGCGGAGCTGCCACGGAGCACGGCCCTTTGGGCCCAGCCCGGCGGCCGCCCCGCGGAGGAGGTGAGCGGGGCCGGGGGAGGCGCGCTGCAGGCTGCGGGTCCCGCATGTGCCGGGGGTCCCGGCGGCTGGGAGCGTCCCGGGGCCACGGAGGCGGGGGGAGGAAGGGGGTGCGCCGGGGCTGTGGTGCGGTTTACTGCGCGGTCGGAGGAGCGCGGGGCGGGGGGGGGGTCTCCTGTGTCAGCTCGGGAGCGTGTCGGGGAGCGGGGGGAGGAGGGTCGTGGAGGGGCGGGGGCAGTGTCGGAGCTGAGGCGGGGCCGGTCGCGGGGGTGTCGGGGGAGCCCCGGGCCGGTGGTGGGGCCGGCGGGGCCGCGCTCGGGGCTCTGCGGCCGTTTCCGGGGGGACAGGGGGGAAGGGGAAGGGGGGCGGGACGGAAAGGAACGGAATGTGCCGAGGGTCAAAGGTGCCCCAGCGCTGCGGGTGGGGGGCGGGCGTTGGGGGGCGGGACTGCGGGGAGCCGTAGCTTTCGGCGCGGCATGCCGGGAGCAGTAGTCTTCCGGCACTGGGCTTCCGGTGGGGCCTGTTTGTTCTGAGCGCGGCATGCTGGGAGCGGTAGTCTTCCGGCACTGGGCTTCCGGGCCGCCCTTTTCGCGTGCACGGTATGCTGGGAGGTGTAGTCTTCTCAGGCGGGGCTACTGGGTGACCATGCTGCGCCTCTCGAGGTGGCCCCGCGGGGGGGGGGCGGCGGCGGCAGGTCCCTGCCAGCGGGGTTCCCAGCAGGCGGCCGCGTGGCAGGCCAGGAGCTGTAGTGCCCGCTGGGTCTGTTCCTTACTGGACATGTGTCACTCACGCCTGAGTCCCCACAGGTCACGGGGGACAGTGGAATGCCCCTGTTTTTCCCCGGTACAGGGCAGGAAGTGTTTTCCATCTCCGATGGTGTTGCAAGACAACCTTGGAAGCTCAGAAAGAGTGTTCCTGCTGTTTAAACTAGGCAGATGAGGAGAACACCCCCCCCCCCCCCAATTTCCTGGGAGGAAATAATTCTTTAATCAAGGCCATGCTAGAAGTGCTAAAGCCTTAAAGAAATAGTAAATCAAAATGTTTTGTTTTCTATGTAGACGTTGCCGATTTAGCAAAGGAATTCGAGGTATCCCCGAACTGAACTGTCCTCATTATAATACAAGAAAATCACGCCCATAGGTCAGAAAGACCTGTGCCCGGGTGAAGACCCCTCCCCTGAGCATGCGTAGTTTTAAAATGGTGTGTAAGCAATATTAGAATTGTATGTAAATCACTAACCAACCGGTGTAAGAGGGAAAGTTGCAAACCTTGCAACTTGTATAAATGCTACTTGGAAAGCCGGGGAGGGGGGGAGGGAGGGGGGGAAGTTGCGCTTGATTTGTGGGGAAAACACCGAGCAGCCAGGCTTGCACAACTCTGAAATAAATAAGCAAATGTCTCTCCTGAGCGTGTCATTATTGGCTTAGTGCACAGCGGGCAACGAATCCGCTTTTCGGACAGCAGCGTGACCAGGCGCAGGGTTGTCCCCGGGGGCTGGGGCTGTCCCTCTTGGAAATGGGGAGGGCGGGAAGAGTAGGAGGGGTGCTGCGGGCTCCTGGGGGTCGTAGCTTTGCTCAGGATTGGGGCCGGTTAGGCAGCTGCTGGGAGGAGTGGCGGTGCTGGGAGGGCACGGTGCGGAGCTGTCCTGCTGTGCAGCGCAAGGGAAAGTCGACCAGCACCGTTGCTGTCCGAGGACCCTGGAACAGCCCGAGAGACCCTGGAACAGCCACCCCACGGACACCGTGTCACTGCCTCGCAAGGCCACCGCATGCAGGTACGTTTGACTACATCCGGCAGAAGAAATGTAAGCCGAAGGATCAGGGCAAATAGCTGCTTGTCTAGGTTTGTTACCTAGCGACGCACTGGCAAAGCTTTTTATGAACACCCGTACTCGATCGAGTGCGTATTCATTCTGTGAATATTAATTACTGCCAGACCGCGTACGTCACTGATGCTTTAAAGCAAGTCGGTGGCGCTGGGGTAGCACGTGTAGTGGAGGCTAAATGCAATAATACCTCGTTTTGATGTTGTTCTCTTATACGAAAGCACTTGGAGCAGATTAAGACATTTCTCGTCCTATTTTGTTTATTGAGTGGACCCTGATACTGGGGAGAAGCTGCCGTGAAGCAGACCTAGTAGTCAGCTTCCTTAGAGAAGGCGTCTTGTCCTGTATTTGAGGGCTTCCGGTACGTTTTGACAGACAGTAGTGAGTGACGGGTTTCCTTTGGACCCCCCGGGGAGCAGAAAGTTCTGCCGGGAAGGCAAAATGTTTCTTGCGGCTGGGTTGGAAGAAGCTGGCTGCTGATGCAAGGCAGTGACAATTCTGGGGAGTCGCGGGAAGTTTTGAAAAGACGGTCGTTCCCTTTGCTAGAAGGCTATGCACTTCGGTTCCTAATAGCTGTAGTAATGAAGCCAGGTAAGCGTTCGGGAGGAGCCCAAGCCACTTTTGTCTAGCGAGTATTTTGCAAGGGGGGCAGGAAAGCGCTGCGCCCTGCTCCTTGCTGCCCTCGCGTGTCTGAAAGGCGGCACTGCACGCGGGAGGGGGGGCGCGCTCACGGCTGCCCTCGCGTGTCGACAAGGCAGCACTGCAGCCGCCGGCGGCCACCGCTGCGTACGGAGACCGTTGCGGGCAGCCGGCGCACACGTGCGCGCTGCCGGTCGCCGTGTTGGCCGCTACTCTGCGCTCTCTCGGGGACGGGTAAGCGCAGGGGCCGCGCTCGTGCCCCCTGCCCGGTGCTCACGGACCGGGAGCGCTTTTCCCGAGAGGGCTTTTCCTTCTCGGTGCTTCCTGGGGGCGCGGGGACGGGCAGTGCCGTCTCGGAGCTGCTCCGCGGCGCTCTCTCCCCGGGGCAGCCCCAGCGCCTGCTCGCTGATGCCCGCCGCTCTCTCGGGCGCGGGCAGAGCAGCCTCGGGGCGCTCGCTGCTCGGCCTGAGCGCCGGGGTGGCGCGGCGGGCTGCGGTTGGCGCGCGGGAGCCGGCCGGCTGCAGCGCGGCGCTGCGACCACGCGAGGGTGGGGCCATTGCGGGTCTGGGCTGCCCCGCCCCTCGCGCTCCCCCCGCCCCTCGCGCTCCCCCCGCCCCTCGCGCTCCCCCCGCCCCTCGCGCTCCCCCCGCCCCTCGCGCTCCCCCCGCCCCTCGCGCTCCCCCCGCCCCTCGCGCTCCCCCCGCCCCTCGCGCTCCCCCCGCCCCTCTCTCGCGGTCCTGGGCCGCGCACGCGCGGTGCGGCGGCGCGAGCCCTGGGCGGCCGGCGCACGCGCGGTGCGGCGGCGCGAGCCCTGGGCGGCCGGCGCACGCGCGGTGCGGCGGCGGGCAAGATGGCGGCGAGCAGGGCGGGTGTTTTGGCTGGACGGCGGCGGGCGAGGGCAGAGGCGGGCTGGAGTCGAGCATGTGGGGGCCGCGGTGAGGCGAGGTGAGGCGAGCGTGTGCCTTCGGGTGGCCGCGGGTGTCGGGCTGTGTCCTGCCAGCCGGGGCCGTCGCTGCGTGGAGGCGGCGGGGCGGGGGGGGGGGGAGTCGGGCCGGGGTCCGCGCCGCGCCGGGTCTGCCGGAGCGCGGCTCTGACTCTCCCTTTTGCGTGTGTCGCCTGTAGGGCCCCGGTTCCTCCCCAGCGCGGGCCGGGGCGTGCGCTCGCCCCTGCGGACGCAGCCTGGAGGAGTGTGTGTGGGGTGCCTGCGCGGGGGTCTGGATGTCTCTAGCAGCGGCACGGCAGCCTGATGCCTCCTCTCGTCTGGGACGCGGGGTCCTTGGGGAGTTCCCTGCTGCCTCCTCTGGCGTTCTCTGCGAGCTCATAGATCCCTCCACCTCCTCTCCCCCCCCCCCCCCGCCCCGCTCCCCTGTCTGGTGGGGTGGGAGACCGGTGGCTGCTCCCGCCGAGCTGAGAGCCACGTAGGGCACCCCATGTGCTCACTACGCATCTGGGATGGCACCCCTGCCCTGAGGGCCCCGCAGAGTCCCACCCTTCCTGCAACCAGCCCCCCCAGAGCCATTAAACCACCCACAAATCCTGCCCCAACACCCCCACAGGCCCCAAAACGCCTCCGAGCCCTGCCGCAATGTTGTCACTGACTCCAGACCTTCCCCTGCACTCTGTGCAAGGCCCCAAACTTTCCTCAAACTGCTGCCAGACCCAGTGCCCGCAGCAGTGAGGCGTTCTAACAAAGATGGGGTGCGATGTGCGTCTCCGCCTCGACTCAGTCCCGCTTTAGAGAAACAGGAAGTTACAGCACTTCCTGGTGAAGAGTGTTGACGGGTGAATGTGCGGATGACAAAGAGACTTCTCTCTCTTTTCTTCTGAGCCGCCTCTCAGAAGCCTCTGTGTGTGCACGATGTGGCTGATCTGGGATAATCGTGCTGTGCGCAGTGCTTAAGGAGAACATTGCCCTAAAATGGAGGGCTAAGGAATAGCCTAAAAAACCTAAAAGGCTCGGGAAGAGCAAAAGAGAACACCGATGGGCTCTGGGAAGCCCCAGTGATGCTAGCGAAAACAGCGTGGCTTTTAGGCACCTCCTCAGAGCAGCAGCAATGTCTCGCTCCAGCCTATGGGACAATGGGGACTCTTAATTACCGCCTTGAATTACCACAAGTGTTGCAAAAGCAGAAGGGACTAGGGAGCATGCAGAGCAGGTTATGGACTATATGTCAAGTTTAAACAAGCAACAAGCCCCTCTGCAGACAGAAACAGGTTTAGCCCTAAGTAATAGAGGAAGGTAGCTGTGAGTAACGTGAAGCGAAGCGGTGACGTCAGTCACCCCGAAAGCCTCGGAGAAGCGGTCTGAAAATCTGGTACCCTCGCGGCCTCGGCAGTCTTTTTGGTTTGTTTGGCAAGGTAGCCCACCGAAGGGGGACATCTCGAAGAGAAGCAGCAAGACCTGGGGATCCGGTGGTTCATTTTGGTCGTCGCCTGTGAGGCCAGCATGCAAGAGTAAGAGGAAGCTAGGAGCAGTCTCAAAAAGGTAATAGGTTTGAAAGGGAGACACGCAAATCGAGGGCTGTCGTTCCTCCACGTAGTTAAAGACCGAGAGAGTTGTGGGTTAAGCGCATGCATACGAGGGTTTGCGAACAGTAACAATAACACTGAAGCGGAATAAAAATAAGGTTTCGTGGAAGATGGCGTTAGGAAGGTATTAGGCGACGTGCCCGCCTGCCTAATAACCTAGCCCTAATTGCTGTGTGTAACGTTTCCAGACCGTTTACCCTGCAACGTATGGTGCAAAGTGCCGTATTAAGACCTTTCCCTTAAGGAAAAGAAGAAGGAAAAAAAGAAAAAAAGGGGGAAAAAGAAAACAGGGTAAAGAGAAAAAGATCATGCATAAACCTAAGCGTTTCACTGGAAGTAAAACGCGAGTTTATCGCTTCCTTACAGATATGGAACCGAGGACAGCAAATGCTGACGAAGAGAAGAGACGGACGAGCGTTTGCTTGCGGTTAATACCGAAGGGACGGGATGAAACAAGGAAGCCAGAATGCAGCGGCCCCTCGATATCACCAGGAACTGCTACAGGAGGAGGCGTTCTGGCACGGGTAACTAGGGTAAGTATCGCTAATGACCGTTAGCAGTTATTTCGGCCTCCCCGAGGCAGCGCTGAGGACTGAGTAACCCGTTCCTGCCCTGTGGCTGCTGTTCCCTGTATCTGCCTTAGCTTTGCTTTGGCTGTTTCTGTTTTGTTTTGTTATCGTACACGCAGCTACGGAAAGGAATAGATGTCATACTTACTTTTTTAGATTAATTGCCACGGCTGAAGTTGAAGAGACCAAGAAACGTAAGCCCCGAAGGGGCACATCTTGAAGAGAGGGGGCTAGACCTAGCGATGCAGTTGTTCGTTTTGGTCGTCGCCTGTGAGGCCAGCATGCAAGAGTAAGAGGAAGCTAGGAGCAGTCTCAAAAAGGTAATAGGTTTGAAAGGGAGACAGGCAAATCGAGGGCTGTCATTCCTCCACGTAGTTAAAGACCGAGAGAGTTGTCGGTTAAGCGCATGCATACGAGGGTTTGCGAACAGTAACAATAACACTGAAGCGGAATAAAAATAAGGTTTCGTGGAAGATGGCGTTAGGTAGGTATTAGGCGACGTGCCCGCCTGCCTAATAACCTAGCCCTAATTGCTGTGTGTAACGTTTCCAGACCGTTTACCCTGCAACGTATGGTGCAAAGTGCCGTATTAAGACCTTTCCCTTAAGGAAAAGAAGAAGGAAAAAAGGGGGAAAAAGAAAACAGGGTAAAGAGAAAAAGATCATGCATAAACCTAAGCGTTTCACTGGAAGTAAAACGCGAGTTCATCGCTTCCTTACAGAGATGGAACCGAGGACAGCAAATGCTGACGAGGAGAAGAGACGGACGAGCGTTTGCTTGCGGTTAATACCGAAGGGACGGGATGAAACAAGGAAGCCAGAATGCAGCGGCCCCTCGATATCACCAGGAACTGCTACAGGAGGAGGCGTTCTGGCACGGGTAACTAGGGTAAGTATCGCTGATGACCGTTAGCAGTTATTTCGGCCTCCCCGAGGCAGCGCTGAGGACTGAGTAACCCGTTCCTACCCTGTGGCTGCTGTTCCCTGTATCTGCCTTAGCTTTGCTTTGGCTGTTTCTCTTTTGTTTTGTTATCGTACACGCAGCTACGGAAAGGAATAGATGTCATACTTACTTTTTTAGATTAATTGCCACGGCTGAAGTTGAAGAGACCAAGAAACGTAAGCCCCGAAGGGGCACATCTTGAAGAGAGGGGGCTAGACCTAGCGATGCAGTTGTTCGTTTTGGTCGTCGCCTGTGAGGCCAGCATGCAAGAGTAAGAGGAAGCTAGGAGCAGTCTCAAAAAGGTAATAGGTTTGAAAGGGAGACAGGCAAATCGAGGGCTGTCGTTCCTCCACGTAGTTAAAGACCGAGAGAGTTGTCGGTTAAGCGCATGCATACGAGGGTTTGCGAACAGTAACAATAACACTGAAGCGGAATAAAATAAGGTTTCGTGGAAGATGGCGTTAGGTAGGTATTAGGCGACGTGCCCGCCTGCCTAATAACCTAGCCCTAATTGCTGTGTGTAACGTTTCCAGACCGTTTACCCTGCAACGTATGGTGCAAAGTGCCGTATTAAGACCTTTCCCTTAAGGAAAAGAAGAAGGAAAAAAGAAAAAAAGGGGGAAAAAGAAAACAGGGTAAAGAGAAAAAGATCATGCATAAACCTAAGCGTTTCACTGGAAGTAAAACGCGAGTTTATCGCTTCCTTACAGAGATGGAACCAAGGACAGCAAATGCTGACGAGGAGAAGAGACGGACGAGCGTTTGCTTGCGGTTAATACCGAAGGGACGGGATGAAACAAGGAAGCCAGAATGCAGCGGCCCCTCGATATCACCAGGAACTGCTACAGGAGGAGGCGTTCTGGCACGGGTAACTAGGGTAAGTATTGCTAATGACCGTTAGCAGTTATTTCGGCCTCCCCGAGGCAGCGCTGAGGACTAAGTAACCTGAGGGGCTCTGGCCTGGGTTAGGGCAGAAGTGCAGGCAGGCGGGATCAGGCATTTTCCTCTCAGCTCTCCAAGCTGAATCCTAGCCCTGAAGGAAAAAGCACTGGGGGGAGGCTACTCGGACACCTGCCACGTCGAGGGCAGGGGCAGGAGCTGACCCTTCCCCGACGGACGGACGGACGGACAGACGCTGGTGCGGCGGTGACTCTTTGGATATCGTAGGTAAGGGGAGGCACGCTGGTGCCGAGCTCCAGGGCGGTTTGCCTGAACACGATGCCTGAGGCAGGAGGTTATGCATTGTGTCCGGGGCTGGGAGCTGGTCCCCGAGTCCCATGTACTTGGGAGTGCCTGCGCTTGCCAGGGAGCCCGGTGCTGTTCCCAGAGCTGCGGGGAATTTCCCTTGCGTTGCCTGGACCCTCGGGGCTCTTGGGGGTGTTTCCCCTCATCGCGAGGGCTGCCAGAGCCCCTCCAGGGCTGCGTGAGGTCCCCGAACCGCTCCCGGATTTGCTTTTGGCACTCCGCAGTGTCGCTCGTGTGCCTGGGGCAGCCTGCAGGCGCCATCCTGTCAGCCGCGTTGAGCCCTGCGGCGTGCCTGGTGACCCCTCTGGTGTGCGCCAAGGCCCTTCCTCTGTATTTTGGTCTGCCCCAGAGCCCTGCACTTGCCCTCTGATGCCCTCAGGACCCCTCAGTTCACATTCTGGGTTGCCCCCGAGCCCTCTGCGCGCCTTTCGGTGCGCCCCGTGGCCCCGTGTGTGTTTTGCGGCACGCCGCAGAGGTCTCTGTTTAGCTTTTTCTCCTGTCCTGGAGTTTTCTGGGTGCTTCTGGGTGTGCCCCAGGGCCCTCCTTTTGGTGCCCCCCGAGTCACTCTGTTTGCTCTATCGTTGTTCTTTTTTTTTTTTTTTTTTTTTCTTGACTTGTGTTGCACCCAGAGCTCTCGATTTGTTCTCTTGTGCTCTGCATACTCCCCTTTCCGCACTCTACACCCCAGGCAGGGCTCTCCCTTCAGCTCTCAGCAAGCTGCTGTCAGGAGAGTGGGGGTGCCTCTGCTGCCCTGGCAGCCCCAGCTGTCCCTGAAGGGGCTGATGGCCAGGCCCCCTGCCCAGTTCCTGCAGGCCCACAGCTGCGGGCCCTGGGGCTGGGATGAATGCCAGGGGGAGCTGGGTGGCAGGACAGGCCCCAGGTGGGGCTGATGGCAAGGGCAGGCCCACATTTGGGGGCTGGGGCCGCAGTTGGGGGGAGCTGGCGCTGGGGCAGGAGCTGGGCAGCGGAGCTGCCACGGAGCACGGCCCTTTGGGCCCAGCCCGGCGGCCGCCCCGCGGAGGAGGTGAGCGGGGCCGGGGGAGGCGCGCTGCAGGCTGCGGGTCCCGCATGTGCCGGGGGTCCCGGCGGCTGGGAGCGTCCCGGGGCCACGGAGGCGGGGGGAGGAAGGGGGTGCGCCGGGGCTGTGGTGCGGTTTACTGCGCGGTCGGAGGAGCGCGGGGCGGGGGGGGGGTCTCCTGTGTCAGCTCGGGAGCGTGTCGGGGAGCGGGGGGAGGAGGGTCGTGGAGGGGCGGGGGCAGTGTCGGAGCTGAGGCGGGGCCGGTCGCGGGGGTGTCGGGGGAGCCCCGGGCCGGTGGTGGGGCCGGCGGGGCCGCGCTCGGGGCTCTGCGGCCGTTTCCGGGGGGACAGGGGGGAAGGGGAAGGGGGGCGGGACGGAAAGGAACGGAATGTGCCGAGGGTCAAAGGTGCCCCAGCGCTGCGGGTGGGGGGCGGGCGTTGGGGGGCGGGACTGCGGGGAGCCGTAGCTTTCGGCGCGGCATGCCGGGAGCAGTAGTCTTCCGGCACTGGGCTTCCGGTGGGGCCTGTTTGTTCTGAGCGCGGCATGCTGGGAGCGGTAGTCTTCCGGCACTGGGCTTCCGGGCCGCCCTTTTCGCGTGCACGGTATGCTGGGAGGTGTAGTCTTCTCAGGCGGGGCTACTGGGTGACCATGCTGCGCCTCTCGAGGTGGCCCCGCGGGGGGGGGGCGGCGGCGGCAGGTCCCTGCCAGCGGGGTTCCCAGCAGGCGGCCGCGTGGCAGGCCAGGAGCTGTAGTGCCCGCTGGGTCTGTTCCTTACTGGACATGTGTCACTCACGCCTGAGTCCCCACAGGTCACGGGGGACAGTGGAATGCCCCTGTTTTTCCCCGGTACAGGGCAGGAAGTGTTTTCCATCTCCGATGGTGTTGCAAGACAACCTTGGAAGCTCAGAAAGAGTGTTCCTGCTGTTTAAACTAGGCAGATGAGGAGAACACCCCCCCCCCCCCTCAATTTCCTGGGAGGAAATAATTCTTTAATCAAGGCCATGCTAGAAGTGCTAAAGCCTTAAAGAAATAGTAAATCAAAATGTTTTGTTTTCTATGTAGACGTTGCCGATTTAGCAAAGGAATTCGAGGTATCCCCGAACTGAACTGTCCTCATTATAATACAAGAAAATCACGCCCATAGGTCAGAAAGACCTGTGCCCGGGTGAAGACCCCTCCCCTGAGCATGCGTAGTTTTAAAATGGTGTGTAAGCAATATTAGAATTGTATGTAAATCACTAACCAACCGGTGTAAGAGGGAAAGTTGCAAACCTTGCAACTTGTATAAATGCTACTTGGAAAGCCGGGGAGGGGGGGAGGGGGGGAGGGAGGGGGGGAAGTTGCGCTTGATTTGTGGGGAAAACACCGAGCAGCCAGGCTTGCACAACTCTGAAATAAATAAGCAAATGTCTCTCCTGAGCGTGTCATTATTGGCTTAGTGCACAGCGGGCAACGAATCCGCTTTTCGGACAGCAGCGTGACCAGGCGCAGGGTTGTCCCCGGGGGCTGGGGCTGTCCCTCTTGGAAATGGGGAGGGCGGGAAGAGTAGGAGGGGTGCTGCGGGCTCCTGGGGGTCGTAGCTTTGCTCAGGATTGGGGCCGGTTAGGCAGCTGCTGGGAGGAGTGGCGGTGCTGGGAGGGCACGGTGCGGAGCTGTCCTGCTGTGCAGCGCAAGGGAAAGTCGACCAGCACCGTTGCTGTCCGAGGACCCTGGAACAGCCCGAGAGACCCTGGAACAGCCACCCCACGGACACCGTGTCACTGCCTCGCAAGGCCACCGCATGCAGGTACGTTTGACTACATCCGGCAGAAGAAATGTAAGCCGAAGGATCAGGGCAAATAGCTGCTTGTCTAGGTTTGTTACCTAGCGACGCACTGGCAAAGCTTTTTATGAACACCCGTACTCGATCGAGTGCGTATTCATTCTGTGAATATTAATTACTGCCAGACCGCGTACGTCACTGATGCTTTAAAGCAAGTCGGTGGCGCTGGGGTAGCACGTGTAGTGGAGGCTAAATGCAATAATACCTCGTTTTGATGTTGTTCTCTTATACGAAAGCACTTGGAGCAGATTAAGACATTTCTCGTCCTATTTTGTTTATTGAGTGGACCCTGATACTGGGGAGAAGCTGCCGTGAAGCAGACCTAGTAGTCAGCTTCCTTAGAGAAGGCGTCTTGTCCTGTATTTGAGGGCTTCCGGTACGTTTTGACAGACAGTAGTGAGTGACGGGTTTCCTTTGGACCCCCCGGGGAGCAGAAAGTTCTGCCGGGAAGGCAAAATGTTTCTTGCGGCTGGGTTGGAAGAAGCTGGCTGCTGATGCAAGGCAGTGACAATTCTGGGGAGTCGCGGGAAGTTTTGAAAAGACGGTCGTTCCCTTTGCTAGAAGGCTATGCACTTCGGTTCCTAATAGCTGTAGTAATGAAGCCAGGTAAGCGTTCGGGAGGAGCCCAAGCCACTTTTGTCTAGCGAGTATTTTGCAAGGGGGGCAGGAAAGCGCTGCGCCCTGCTCCTTGCTGCCCTCGCGTGTCTGAAAGGCGGCACTGCACGCGGGAGGGGGGGGGCGCGCTCACGGCTGCCCTCGCGTGTCGACAAGGCAGCACTGCAGCCGCCGGCGGCCACCGCTGCGTACGGAGACCGTTGCGGGCAGCCGGCGCACACGTGCGCGCTGCCGGTCGCCGTGTTGGCCGCTACTCTGCGCTCTCTCGGGGACGGGTAAGCGCAGGGGCCGCGCTCGTGCCCCCTGCCCGGTGCTCACGGACCGGGAGCGCTTTTCCCGAGAGGGCTTTTCCTTCTCGGTGCTTCCTGGGGGCGCGGGGACGGGCAGTGCCGTCTCGGAGCTGCTCCGCGGCGCTCTCTCCCCGGGGCAGCCCCAGCGCCTGCTCGCTGATGCCCGCCGCTCTCTCGGGCGCGGGCAGAGCAGCCTCGGGGCGCTCGCTGCTCGGCCTGAGCGCCGGGGTGGCGCGGCGGGCTGCGGTTGGCGCGCGGGAGCCGGCCGGCTGCAGCGCGGCGCTGCGACCACGCGAGGGTGGGGCCATTGCGGGTCTGGGCTGCCCCGCCCCTCGCGCTCCCCCCGCCCCTCGCGCTCCCCCCGCCCCTCGCGCTCCCCCCGCCCCTCGCGCTCCCCCCGCCCCTCGCGCTCCCCCCGCCCCTCGCGCTCCCCCCGCCCCTCGCGCTCCCCCCGCCCCTCGCGCTCCCCCCGCCCCTCGCGCTCCCCCCGCCCCTCTCTCGCGGTCCTGGGCCGCGCACGCGCGGTGCGGCGGCGCGAGCCCTGGGCGGCCGGCGCACGCGCGGTGCGGCGGCGCGAGCCCTGGGCGGCCGGCGCACGCGCGGTGCGGCGGCGGGCAAGATGGCGGCGAGCAGGGCGGGTGTTTTGGCTGGACGGCGGCGGGCGAGGGCAGAGGCGGGCTGGAGTCGAGCATGTGGGGGCCGCGGTGAGGCGAGGTGAGGCGAGCGTGTGCCTTCGGGTGGCCGCGGGTGTCGGGCTGTGTCCTGCCAGCCGGGGCCGTCGCTGCGTGGAGGCGGCGGGGCGGGGGGGGGGGGAGTCGGGCCGGGGTCCGCGCCGCGCCGGGTCTGCCGGAGCGCGGCTCTGACTCTCCCTTTTGCGTGTGTCGCCTGTAGGGCCCCGGTTCCTCCCCAGCGCGGGCCGGGGCGTGCGCTCGCCCCTGCGGACGCAGCCTGGAGGAGTGTGTGTGGGGTGCCTGCGCGGGGGTCTGGATGTCTCTAGCAGCGGCACGGCAGCCTGATGCCTCCTCTCGTCTGGGACGCGGGGTCCTTGGGGAGTTCCCTGCTGCCTCCTCTGGCGTTCTCTGCGAGCTCATAGATCCCTCCACCTCCTCTCCCCCCCCCCCCCGCCCCGCTCCCCTGTCTGGTGGGGTGGGAGACCGGTGGCTGCTCCCGCCGAGCTGAGAGCCACGTAGGGCACCCCATGTGCTCACTACGCATCTGGGATGGCACCCCTGCCCTGAGGGCCCCGCAGAGTCCCACCCTTCCTGCAACCAGCCCCCCCAGAGCCATTAAACCACCCACAAATCCTGCCCCAACACCCCCACAGGCCCCAAAACGCCTCCGAGCCCTGCCGCAATGTTGTCACTGACTCCAGACCTTCCCCTGCACTCTGTGCAAGGCCCCAAACTTTCCTCAAACTGCTGCCAGACCCAGTGCCCGCAGCAGTGAGGCGTTCTAACAAAGATGGGGTGCGATGTGCGTCTCCGCCTCGACTCAGTCCCGCTTTAGAGAAACAGGAAGTTACAGCACTTCCTGGTGAAGAGTGTTGACGGGTGAATGTGCGGATGACAAAGAGACTTCTCTCTCTTTTCTTCTGAGCCGCCTCTCAGAAGCCTCTGTGTGTGCACGATGTGGCTGATCTGGGATAATCGTGCTGTGCGCAGTGCTTAAGGAGAACATTGCCCTAAAATGGAGGGCTAAGGAATAGCCTAAAAAACCTAAAAGGCTCGGGAAGAGCAAAAGAGAACACCGATGGGCTCTGGGAAGCCCCAGTGATGCTAGCGAAAACAGCGTGGCTTTTAGGCACCTCCTCAGAGCAGCAGCAATGTCTCGCTCCAGCCTATGGGACAATGGGGACTCTTAATTACCGCCTTGAATTACCACAAGTGTTGCAAAAGCAGAAGGGACTAGGGAGCATGCAGAGCAGGTTATGGACTATATGTCAAGTTTAAACAAGCAACAAGCCCCTCTGCAGACAGAAACAGGTTTAGCCCTAAGTAATAGAGGAAGGTAGCTGTGAGTAACGTGAAGCGAAGCGGTGACGTCAGTCACCCCGAAAGCCTCGGAGAAGCGGTCTGAAAATCTGGTACCCTCGCGGCCTCGGCAGTCTTTTTGGTTTGTTTGGCAAGGTAGCCCACCGAAGGGGGACATCTCGAAGAGAAGCAGCAAGACCTGGGGATCCGGTGGTTCATTTTGGTCGTCGCCTGTGAGGCCAGCATGCAAGAGTAAGAGGAAGCTAGGAGCAGTCTCAAAAAGGTAATAGGTTTGAAAGGGAGACACGCAAATCGAGGGCTGTCGTTCCTCCACGTAGTTAAAGACCGAGAGAGTTGTGGGTTAAGCGCATGCATACGAGGGTTTGCGAACAGTAACAATAACACTGAAGCGGAATAAAAATAAGGTTTCGTGGAAGATGGCGTTAGGAAGGTATTAGGCGACGTGCCCGCCTGCCTAATAACCTAGCCCTAATTGCTGTGTGTAACGTTTCCAGACCGTTTACCCTGCAACGTATGGTGCAAAGTGCCGTATTAAGACCTTTCCCTTAAGGAAAAGAAGAAGGAAAAAAAGAAAAAAAGGGGGAAAAAGAAAACAGGGTAAAGAGAAAAAGATCATGCATAAACCTAAGCGTTTCACTGGAAGTAAAACGCGAGTTTATCGCTTCCTTACAGATATGGAACCGAGGACAGCAAATGCTGACGAAGAGAAGAGACGGACGAGCGTTTGCTTGCGGTTAATACCGAAGGGACGGGATGAAACAAGGAAGCCAGAATGCAGCGGCCCCTCGATATCACCAGGAACTGCTACAGGAGGAGGCGTTCTGGCACGGGTAACTAGGGTAAGTATCGCTAATGACCGTTAGCAGTTATTTCGGCCTCCCCGAGGCAGCGCTGAGGACTGAGTAACCCGTTCCTGCCCTGTGGCTGCTGTTCCCTGTATCTGCCTTAGCTTTGCTTTGGCTGTTTCTGTTTTGTTTTGTTATCGTACACGCAGCTACGGAAAGGAATAGATGTCATACTTACTTTTTTAGATTAATTGCCACGGCTGAAGTTGAAGAGACCAAGAAACGTAAGCCCCGAAGGGGCACATCTTGAAGAGAGGGGGCTAGACCTAGCGATGCAGTTGTTCGTTTTGGTCGTCGCCTGTGAGGCCAGCATGCAAGAGTAAGAGGAAGCTAGGAGCAGTCTCAAAAAGGTAATAGGTTTGAAAGGGAGACAGGCAAATCGAGGGCTGTCATTCCTCCACGTAGTTAAAGACCGAGAGAGTTGTCGGTTAAGCGCATGCATACGAGGGTTTGCGAACAGTAACAATAACACTGAAGCGGAATAAAAATAAGGTTTCGTGGAAGATGGCGTTAGGTAGGTATTAGGCGACGTGCCCGCCTGCCTAATAACCTAGCCCTAATTGCTGTGTGTAACGTTTCCAGACCGTTTACCCTGCAACGTATGGTGCAAAGTGCCGTATTAAGACCTTTCCCTTAAGGAAAAGAAGAAGGAAAAAAAGAAAAAAAAGGGGGAAAAAGAAAACAGGGTAAAGAGAAAAAGATCATGCATAAACCTAAGCGTTTCACTGGAAGTAAAACGCGAGTTCATCGCTTCCTTACAGAGATGGAACCGAGGACAGCAAATGCTGACGAGGAGAAGAGACGGACGAGCGTTTGCTTGCGGTTAATACCGAAGGGACGGGATGAAACAAGGAAGCCAGAATGCAGCGGCCCCTCGATATCACCAGGAACTGCTACAGGAGGAGGCGTTCTGGCACGGGTAACTAGGGTAAGTATCGCTGATGACCGTTAGCAGTTATTTCGGCCTCCCCGAGGCAGCGCTGAGGACTGAGTAACCCGTTCCTACCCTGTGGCTGCTGTTGCCTGTATCTGCCTTAGCTTTGCTTTGGCTGTTTCTCTTTTGTTTTGTTATCGTACACGCAGCTACGGAAAGGAATAGATGTCATACTTACTTTTTTAGATTAATTGCCACGGCTGAAGTTGAAGAGACCAAGAAACGTAAGCCCCGAAGGGGCACATCTTGAAGAGAGGGGGCTAGACCTAGCGATCCAGTTGTTCGTTTTGGTCGTCGCCTGTGAGGCCAGCATGCAAGAGTAAGAGGAAGCTAGGAGCAGTCTCAAAAAGGTAATAGGTTTGAAAGGGAGACAGGCAAATCGAGGGCTGTCGTTCCTCCACGTAGTTAAAGACCGAGAGTTGTGGGTTAAGCGCATGCATACGAGGGTTTGCGAACAGTAACAATAACACTGAAGCGGAATAAAAATAAGGTTTCGTGGAAGATGGCGTTAGGTAGGTATTAGGCGACGTGCCCGCCTGCCTAATAACCTAGCCCTAATTGCTGTGTGTAACGTTTCCAGACCGTTTACCCTGCAACGTATGGTGCAAAGTGCCGTATTAAGACCTTTCCCTTAAGGAAAAGAAGAAGGAAAAAAAGAAAAAAAAGGGGGAAAAAGAAAACAGGGTAAAGAGAAAAAGATCATGCATAAACCTAAGCGTTTCACTGGAAGTAAAACGCGAGTTTATCGCTTCCTTACAGAGATGGAACCAAGGACAGCAAATGCTGACGAGGAGAAGAGACGGACGAGCGTTTGCTTGTGGTTAATACCGAAGGGACGGGATGAAACAAGGAAGCCAGAATGCAGCGGCCCCTCGATATCACCAGGAACTGCTACAGGAGGAGGCGTTCTGGCATGGGTAACTAGGGTAAGTATCGCTAATGACCGTTAGCAGTTATTTCGGCCTCCCCGAGGCAGCGCTGAGGACTGAGTAACCCGTTCCTACCCTGTGGCTGCTGTTCCCTGTATCTGCCTTTCTTTTGTTTTGTTATCGTACGCGCAGCTACGGAAAGGAATAGATGTCATACTTACTTTTTTAGATTAATTGCCACGGCTGAAGTTGAAGAGACCAAGAAACGTAAGCCCCGAAGGGGCACATCTTGAAGAGAGGGGGCTAGACCTAGCGATGCAGTTGTTCGTTTTGGTCGTCGCCTGTGAGGCCAGCATGCAAGAGTAAGAGGAAGCTAGGAGCAGTCTCAAAAAGGTAATAGGTTTGAAAGGGAGACAGGCAAATCGAGGGCTGTCGTTCCTCCACGTAGTTAAAGACCGAGAGAGTTGTCGGTTAAGCGCATGCATACGAGGGTTTGCGAACAGTAACAATAACACTGAAGCGGAATAAAATAAGGTTTCGTGGAAGATGGCGTTAGGTAGGTATTAGGCGACGTGCCCGCCTGCCTAATAACCTAGCCCTAATTGCTGTGTGTAACGTTTCCAGACCGTTTACCCTGCAACGTATGGTGCAAAGTGCCGTATTAAGACCTTTCCCTTAAGGAAAAGAAGAAGGAAAAAAGAAAAAAAAGGGGGAAAAAGAAAACAGGGTAAAGAGAAAAAGATCATGCATAAACCTAAGCGTTTCACTGGAAGTAAAACGTGAGTTTATCGCTTCCTTACAGAGATGGAACCAAGGACAGCAAATGCTGACGAGGAGAAGAGACGGACGAGCGTTTGCTTGCGGTTAATACCGAAGGGACGGGATGAAACAAGGAAGCCAGAATGCAGCGGCCCCTCGATATCACCAGGAACTGCTACAGGAGGAGGCGTTCTGGCACGGGTAACTAGGGTAAGTATCGCTAATGACCGTTAGCAGTTATTTCGGCCTCCCCGAGGCAGCGCTGAGGACTAAGTAACCTGAGGGGCTCTGGCCTGGGTTAGGGCAGAAGTGCAGGCAGGCGGGATCAGGCATTTTCCTCTCAGCTCTCCAAGCTGAATCCTAGCCCTGAAGGAAAAAGCACTGGGGGGAGGCTACTCGGACACCTGCCACGTCGAGGGCAGGGGCAGGAGCTGACCCTTCCCCGACGGACGGACGGACGGACAGACGCTGGTGCGGCGGTGACTCTTTGGATATCGTAGGTAAGGGGAGGCACGCTGGTGCCGAGCTCCAGGGCGGTTTGCCTGAACACGATGCCTGAGGCAGGAGGTTATGCATTGTGTCCGGGGCTGGGAGCTGGTCCCCGAGTCCCATGTACTTGGGAGTGCCTGCGCTTGCCAGGGAGCCCGGTGCTGTTCCCAGAGCTGCGGGGAATTTCCCTTGCGTTGCCTGGACCCTCGGGGCTCTTGGGGGTGTTTCCCCTCATCGCGAGGGCTGCCAGAGCCCCTCCAGGGCTGCGTGAGGTCCCCGAACCGCTCCCGGATTTGCTTTTGGCACTCCGCAGTGTCGCTCGTGTGCCTGGGGCAGCCTGCAGGCGCCATCCTGTCAGCCGCGTTGAGCCCTGCGGTGTGCCTGGTGACCCCTCTGGTGTGCGCCAAGGCCCTTCCTCTGTATTTTGGTCTGCCCCAGAGCCCTGCACTTGCCCTCTGATGCCCTCAGGACCCCTCAGTTCACATTCTGGGTTGCCCCCGAGCCCTCTGCGCGCCTTTCGGTGCGCCCCGTGGCCCCGTGTGTGTTTTGCGGCACGCCGCAGAGGTCTCTGTTTAGCTTTTTCTCCTGTCCTGGAGTTTTCTGGGTGCTTCTGGGTGTGCCCCAGGGCCCTCCTTTTGGTGCCCCCCGAGTCACTCTGTTTGCTCTATCGTTGTTCTTTTTTTTTTTTTTTTTTTTCTTGACTTGTGTTGCACCCAGAGCTCTCGATTTGTTCTCTTGTGCTCTGCATACTCCCCTTTCCGCACTCTACACCCCAGGCAGGGCTCTCCCTTCAGCTCTCAGCAAGCTGCTGTCAGGAGAGTGGGGGTGCCTCTGCTGCCCTGGCAGCCCCAGCTGTCCCTGAAGGGGCTGATGGCCAGGCCCCCTGCCCAGTTCCTGCAGGCCCACAGCTGCGGGCCCTGGGGCTGGGATGAATGCCAGGGGGAGCTGGGTGGCAGGACAGGCCCCAGGTGGGGCTGATGGCAAGGGCAGGCCCACATTTGGGGGCTGGGGCCGCAGTTGGGGGGAGCTGGCGCTGGGGCAGGAGCTGGGCAGCGGAGCTGCCACGGAGCACGGCCCTTTGGGCCCAGCCCGGCGGCCGCCCCGCGGAGGAGGTGAGCGGGGCCGGGGGAGGCGCGCTGCAGGCTGCGGGTCCCGCATGTGCCGGGGGTCCCGGCGGCTGGGAGCGTCCCGGGGCCAAGGAGGCGGGGGGAGGAAGGGGGTGCGCCGGGGCTGTGGTGCGGTTTACTGCGCGGTCGGAGGAGCGCGGGGCGGGGGGGGGGGGTCTCCTGTGTCAGCTCGGGAGCGTGTCGGGGAGCGGGGGGAGGAGGGTCGTGGAGGGGCGGGGGCAGTGTCGGAGCTGAGGCGGGGCCGGTCGCGGGGGTGTCGGGGGAGCCCCGGGCCGGTGGTGGGGCCGGCGGGGCCGCGCTCGGGGCTCTGCGGCCGTTTCCGGGGGGACAGGGGGGAAGGGGAAGGGGGGCGGGACGGAAAGGAACGGAATGTGCCGAGGGTCAAAGGTGCCCCAGCGCTGCGGGTGGGGGGCGGGCGTTGGGGGGCGGGACTGCGGGGAGCCGTAGCTTTCGGCGCGGCATGCCGGGAGCAGTAGTCTTCCGGCACTGGGCTTCCGGTGGGGCCTGTTTGTTCTGAGCGCGGCATGCTGGGAGCGGTAGTCTTCCGGCACTGGGCTTCCGGGCGGCCATGTTGCTTGGCATGGAATGCCGGGAGCAGTAGTCTTTCGGCACTTGGCTTCCGGGCCGCCCTTTTCGCGTGCACGGTATGCTGGGAGGTGTAGTCTTCTCAGGCGGGGCTACCGGGTGACCATGCTGCGCCTCTCGAGGTGGCCCCGCGGGGGGGGGCGGCGGCGGCAGGTCCCTGCCAGCGGGGTTCCCAGCAGGCGGCCGCGTGGCAGGCCAGGAGCTGTAGTGCCCGCTGGGTCTGTTCCTTACTGGACATGTGTCACTCACGCCTGAGTCCCCACAGGTCACGGGGGACAGTGGAATGCCCCTGTTTTTCCCCAGTACAGGGCAGGAAGTGTTTTCCATCTCCGATGGTGTTGCAAGACAACCTTGGAAGCTCAGAAAGAGTGTTCCTGCTGTTTAAACTAGGCAGATGAGGAGAACCCCCCCCCCCCCCCCCATTTCCTGGGAGGAAATAATTCTTTAATCAAGGCCATGCTAGAAGTGCTAAAGCCTTAAAGAAATAGTAAATCAAAATGTTTTGTTTTCTATGTAGACGTTGCCAATTTAGCAAAGGAATTCGAGGTATCCCCGAACTGAACTGTCCTCATTATAATACAAGAAAATCACGCCCATAGGTCAGAAAGACCTGTGCCCGGGTGAAGACCCCTCCCCTGAGCATGCGTAGTTTTAAAATGGTGTGTAAGCAATATTAGAATTGTATGTAAATCACTAACCAACCGGTGTAAGAGGGAAAGTTGCAAACCTTGCAACTTGTATAAATGCTACTTGGAAAGCCGGGGAGGGGGGGAGGGGGGGAGGGAGGGGGGGAAGTTGCGCTTGATTTGTGGGGAAAACACCGAGCAGCCAGGCTTGCACAACTCTGAAATAAATAAGCAAATGTCTCTCCTGAGCGTGTCATTATTGGCTTAGTGCACAGCGGGCAACGGATCCGCTTTTTGGACAGCAGCGTGACCAGGCAGGGTTGTCCCCGGGGGCTGGGGCTGTCCCTCTTGGAAATGGGGAGGGCGGGAAGAGTAGGAGGGGTGCTGCGGGCTCCTGGGGGTCGTAGCTTTGCTCAGGATTGGGGCCGGTTAGGCAGCTGCTGGGAGGAGTGGCGGTGCTGGGAGGGCACGGTGCGGAGCTGTCCTGCTGTGCAGCGCAAGGGAAAGTCGACCAGCACCGTTGCTGTCCGAGGACCCTGGAACAGCCCGAGAGACCCTGGAACAGCCACCCCACGGACACCGTGTCACTGCCTCGCAAGGCCACCGCATGCAGGTACGTTTGACTACATCCGGCAGAAGAAATGTAAGCCGAAGGATCAGGGCAAATAGCTGCTTGTCTAGGTTTGTTACCTAGCGACGCACTGGCAAAGCTTTTTATGAACACCCGTACTCGATCGAGTGCGTATTCATTCTGTGAATATTAATTACTGCCAGACCGCGTACGTCACTGATGCTTTAAAGCAAGTCCGTGGTGCTGGGGTAGCACGTGTAGTGGAGGCTAAATGCAATAATACCTCGTTTTGATGTTGTTCTCTTATACGAAAGCACTTGGAGCAGATTAAGACATTTCTCGTCCTATTTTGTTTATTGAGTGGACCCTGATACTGGGGAGAAGCTGCCGTGAAGCAGACCTAGTAGTCAGCTTCCTTAGAGAAGGCGTCTTGTCCTGTATTTGAGGGCTTCCGGTACGTTTTGACAGACAGTAGTGAGTGACGGGTTTCCTTTGGACCCCCCGGGGAGCAGAAAGTTCTGCCGGGAAGGCAAAATGTTTCTTGCGGCTGGGTTGGAAGAAGCTGGCTGCTGATGCAAGGCAGTGACAATTCTGGGGAGTCGCGGGAAGTTTTGAAAAGACGGTCGTTCCCTTTGCTAGAAGGCTATGCACTTCGGTTCCTAATAGCTGTAGTAATGAAGCCAGGTAAGCGTTCGGGAGGAGCCCAAGCCGTTTTTGTCTAGCGAGTATTTTGCAAGGGGGGCAGGAAAGCGCTGCGCCCTGCTCCTTGCTGCCCTCGCGTGTCTGAAAGGCGGCACTGCACGCGGGAGGGGGGCGCGCATGCGCATTGCGTTCCGGCGCGCTCACGGCTGCCCTCGCGTGTCGACAAGGCAGCACTGCAGCCGCCGGCGGCCACCGCTGCGTACGGAGACCGTTGCGGGCAGCCGGCGCACACGTGCGCGCTGCCGGTCGCCGTGTTGGCCGCTACTCTGCGCTCTCTCGGGGACGGGTAAGCGCAGGGGCCGCGCTCGTGCCCCCTGCCCGGTGCTCACGGACCGGGAGCGCTTTTCCCGAGAGGGCTTTTCCTTCTCGGTGCTTCCTGGGGGCGCGGGGACGGGCAGTGCCGTCTCGGAGCTGCTCCGCGGCGCTCTCTCCCCGGGGCAGCCCCAGCGCCTGCTCGCTGATGCCCGCCGCTCTCTCGGGCGCGGGCAGAGCAGCCTCGGGGCGCTCGCTGCTCGGCCTGAGCGCCGGGGTGGCGCGGCGGGCTGCGGTTGGCGCGCGGGAGCCGGCCGGCTGCAGCGCGGCGCTGCGACCACGCGAGGGTGGGGCCATTGCGGGTCTGGGCTGCCTCGCGCTGCGCTCCCCCCGCCCCTCGCGCTCCCCCCGCCCCTCGCGCTCCCCCCGCCCCTCGCGCTCCCCCCGCCCCTCGCGCTCCCCCCGCCCCTCTCTCGCGGTCCTGGGCCGCGCACGCGCGGTGCGGCGGCGCGAGCCCTGGGCGGCCGGCGCACGCGCGGTGCGGCGGCGCGAGCCCTGGGCGGCCGGCGCACGCGCGGTGCGGCGGCGCGAGCCCTGGGCGGCCGGCGCACGCGCGGTGCGGCGGCGCGAGCCCTGGGCGGCCGGCGCACGCGCGGTGCGGCGGCGCGAGCCCTGGGCGGCCGGCGCACGCGCGGTGCGGCGGCGGGCAAGATGGCGGCGAGCAGGGCGGGTGTTTTGGCTGGACGGCGGCGGGCGAGGGCAGAGGCGGGCTGGAGTCGAGCATGTGGGGGCCGCGGTGAGGCGAGGTGAGGCGAGCGTGTGCCTTCGGGTGGCCGCGGGTGTCGGGCTGTGTCCTGCCAGCCGGGGCCGTCGCTGCGTGGAGGCGGCGGGGCGGGGGGGGGGGGGGGGAGTCGGGCCGGGGTCCGCGCCGCGCCGCGCCGCGCCGGGTCTGCCGGAGCGCGGCTCTGACTCTCCCTTTTGCGTGTGTCGCCTGTAGGGCCCCGGTTCCTCCCCAGCGCGGGCCGGGGCGTGCGCTCGCCCCTGCGGACGCAGCCTGGAGGAGTGTGTGTGGGGTGCCTGCGCGGGGGTCTGGATGTCTCTAGCAGCGGCACGGCAGCCTGATGCCTCCTCTCGTCTGGGACGCGGGGTCCTTGGGGAGTTCCCTGCTGCCTCCTCTGGCGTTCTCTGCGAGCTCATAGATCCCTCCACCTCCTCTCCCCCCCCCCCCCCGGCCCCGCTCCCCTGTCTGGTGGGGTGGGAGACCGGTGGCTGCTCCCGCCGAGCTGAGAGCCACGTAGGGCACCCCTATGTGCTCACTACGCATCTGGGATGGCACCCCTGCCCTGAGGGCCCCGCAGAGTCCCACCCTTCCTGCAACCAGCCCCCCCAGAGCCATTAAACCACCCACAAATCCTGCCCCAACACCCCCACAGGCCCCAAAACGCCTCCGAGCCCTGCCGCAATGTTGTCACTGACTCCAGACCTTCCCCTGCACTCTGTGCAAGGCCCCAAACTTTCCTCAAACTGCTGCCAGACCCAGTGCCCGCAGCAGTGAGGCGTTCTAACAAAGATGGGGTGCGATGTGCGTCTCCGCCTCGACTCAGTCCCGCTTTAGAGAAACAGGAAGTTACAGCACTTCCTGGTGAAGAGTGTTGACGGGTGAATGTGCGGATGACAAAGAGACTTTTCTCTCTTTTCTTCTGAGCCGCCTCTCAGAAGCCTCTGTGTGTGCACGATGTGGCTGATCTGGGATAATCGTGCTGTGCGCAGTGCTTAAGGAGAACATTGCCCTAAAATGGAGGGCTAAGGAATAGCCTAAAAAACCTAAAAGGCTCGGGAAGAGCAAAAGAGAACACCGATGGGCTCTGGGAAGCCCCAGTGATGCTAGCGAAAACAGCGTGGCTTTTAGGCACCTCCTCAGAGCAGCAGCAATGTCTCGCTCCAGCCTATGGGACAATGGGGACTCTTAATTACCGCCTTGAATTACCACAAGTGTTGCAAAAGCAGAAGGGACTAGGGAGCATGCAGAGCAGGTTATGGACTATATGTCAAGTTTAAACAAGCAACAAGCCCCTCTGCAGACAGAAACAGGTTTAGCCCTAAGTAATAGACGAAGGTAGCTGTGAGTAACGTGAAGCGAAGCAGTGACGTCAGTCACCCCGAAAGCCTCGGAGAAGCGGTCTGAAAATCTGGTACCCTCGCGGCCTCGGCAGTCTTTTTGGTTTGTTTGGCAAGGTAGCCCACCGAAGGGGGACATCTCGAAGAGAAGCAGCAAGACCTGGGGATCCGGTGGTTCATTTTGGTCGTCGCCTGTGAGGCCAGCATGCAAGAGTAAGAGGAAGCTAGGAGCAGTCTCAAAAAGGTAATAGGTTTGAAAGGGAGACACGCAAATCGAGGGCTGTCGTTCCTCCACGTAGTTAAAGACCGAGAGAGTTGTCGGTTAAGCGCATGCATACGAGGGTTTGCGAACAGTAACAATAACACTGAAGCGGAATAAAAATAAGGTTTCGTGGAAGATGGCGTTAGGAAGGTATTAGGCGACGTGCCCGCCTGCCTAATAACCTAGCCCTAATTGCTGTGTGTAACGTTTCCAGACCGTTTACCCTGCAACGTATGGTGCAAAGTGCCGTATTAAGACCTTTCCCTTAAGGAAAAGAAGAAGGAAAAAAAGAAAAAAAGGGGGAAAAAGAAAACAGGGTAAAGAGAAAAAGATCATGCATAAACCTAAGCGTTTCACTGGAAGTAAAACGCGAGTTTATCGCTTCCTTACAGATATGGAACCGAGGACAGCAAATGCTGACGAAGAGAAGAGACGGACGAGCGTTTGCTTGCGGTTAATACCGAAGGGACGGGATGAAACAAGGAAGCCAGAATGCAGCGGCCCCTCGATATCACCAGGAACTGCTACAGGAGGAGGCGTTCTGGCACGGGTAACTAGGGTAAGTATCGCTAATGACCGTTAGCAGTTATTTCGGCCTCCCCGAGGCAGCGCTGAGGACTGAGTAACCCGTTCCTGCCCTGTGGCTGCTGTTCCCTGTATCTGCCTTAGCTTTGCTTTGGCTGTTTCTGTTTTGTTTTGTTATCGTACACGCAGCTACGGAAAGGAATAGATGTCATACTTACTTTTTTAGATTAATTGCCACGGCTGAAGTTGAAGAGACCAAGAAACGTAAGCCCCGAAGGGGCACATCTTGAAGAGAGGGGGCTAGACCTAGCGATGCAGTTGTTCGTTTTGGTCGTCGCCTGTGAGGCCAGCATGCAAGAGTAAGAGGAAGCTAGGAGCAGTCTCAAAAAGGTAATAGGTTTGAAAGGGAGACAGGCAAATCGAGGGCTGTCATTCCTCCACGTAGTTAAAGACCGAGAGAGTTGTCGGTTAAGCGCATGCATACGAGGGTTTGCGAACAGTAACAATAACACTGAAGCGGAATAAAAATAAGGTTTCGTGGAAGATGGCGTTAGGTAGGTATTAGGCGACGTGCCCGCCTGCCTAATAACCTAGCCCTAATTGCTGTGTGTAACGTTTCCAGACCGTTTACCCTGCAACGTATGGTGCAAAGTGCCGTATTAAGACCTTTCCCTTAAGGAAAAGAAGAAGGAAAAAAAGAAAAAAAAGGGGGAAAAAGAAAACAGGGTAAAGAGAAAAAGATCATGCATAAACCTAAGCGTTTCACTGGAAGTAAAACGCGAGTTCATCGCTTCCTTACAGAGATGGAACCGAGGACAGCAAATGCTGACGAGGAGAAGAGACGGACGAGCGTTTGCTTGCGGTTAATACCGAAGGGACGGGATGAAACAAGGAAGCCAGAATGCAGCGGCCCCTCGATATCACCAGGAACTGCTACAGGAGGAGGCGTTCTGGCACGGGTAACTAGGGTAAGTATCGCTGATGACCGTTAGCAGTTATTTCGGCCTCCCCGAGGCAGCGCTGAGGACTGAGTAACCCGTTCCTACCCTGTGGCTGCTGTTCCCTGTATCTGCCTTAGCTTTGCTTTGGCTGTTTCTCTTTTGTTTTGTTATCGTACACGCAGCTACGGAAAGGAATAGATGTCATACTTACTTTTTTAGATTAATTGCCACGGCTGAAGTTGAAGAGACCAAGAAACGTAAGCCCCGAAGGGGCACATCTTGAAGAGAGGGGGCTAGACCTAGCGATCCAGTTGTTCGTTTTGGTCGTCGCCTGTGAGGCCAGCATGCAAGAGTAAGAGGAAGCTAGGAGCAGTCTCAAAAAGGTAATAGGTTTGAAAGGGAGACAGGCAAATCGAGGGCTGTCATTCCTCCACGTAGTTAAAGACCGAGAGAGTTGTCGGTTAAGCGCATGCATACGAGGGTTTGCGAACAGTAACAATAACACTGAAGCGGAATAAAAATAAGGTTTCGTGGAAGATGGCGTTAGGAAGGTATTAGGCGACGTGCCCGCCTGCCTAATAACCTAGCCCTAATTGCTGTGTGTAACGTTTCCAGACCGTTTACCCTGCAACGTATGGTGCAAAGTGCCGTATTAAGACCTTTCCCTTAAGGAAAAGAAGAAGGAAAAAAGGGGGAAAAAGAAAACAGGGTAAAGAGAAAAAGATCATGCATAAACCTAAGCGTTTCACTGGAAGTAAAACGCGAGTTTATCGCTTCCTTACAGAGATGGAACCAAGGACAGCAAATGCTGACGAGGAGAAGAGACGGACGAGCGTTTGCTTGCGGTTAATACCGAAGGGACGGGATGAAACAAGGAAGCCAGAATGCAGCGGCCCCTCGATATCACCAGGAACTGCTACAGGAGGAGGCGTTCTGGCACGGGTAACTAGGGTAAGTATCGCTAATGACCGTTAGCAGTTATTTCGGCCTCCCCGAGGCAGCGCTGAGGACTAAGTAACCTGAGGGGCTCTGGCCTGGGTTGGGGCAGAAGTGCAGGCAGGCGGGATCAGGCATTTTCCTCTCAGCTCTCCAAGCTGAATCCTAGCCCTGAAGGAAAAAGCACTGGGGGGAGGCTACTCGGACACCTGCCACGTCGAGGGCAGGGGCAGGAGCTGACCCTTCCCCGACGGATGGACGGACGGACGGACAGACGCTGGTGCGGCGGTGACTCTTTGGATATCGTAGGTAAGGGGAGGCACGCTGGTGCCGAGCTCCAGGGCGGTTTGCCTGAACACGATGCCCGGGGCAGGAGGTTACGCATTGTGTCCGGGGCTGGGAGCTGGTCTCCGAGTCCCATGTACTTGGGAGTGCCTGCGCTTGCCAGGGAGCCCGGTGCTGTTCCCAGAGCTGCGGGGAATTTCCCTTGCGTTGCCTGGACCCTCGGGGCTCTTGGGGGTGTTTCCCCTCATCGCAAGGGCAGCCAGAGCCCCTCCAGGGCTGCGTGAGGTCCCCGAACCGCTCCCGGATTTGCTTTTGGCACTCCGCAGTGTCGCTCGTGTGCCTGGGGCAGCCTGCAGGCGCCATCCTGTCAGCCGCGTTGAGCCCTGCGGCGTGCCTGGTGACCCCTCTGGTGTGCGCCAAGGCCCTTCCTCTGTATTTTGGTCTGCCCCAGAGCCCTGCACTTGCCCTCTGATGCCCTCAGGACCCCTCAGTTCACATTCTGGGTTGCCCCCGAGCCCTCTGCGCGCCTTTCGGTGCGCCCCGTGGCCCCGTGTGTGTTTTGCGGCACGCCGCAGAGGTCTCTGTTTAGCTTTTTCTCCTGTCCTGGAGTTTTCTGGGTGTGCCCCAGGGCCCTCCTTTTGGTGCCCCCCGAGTCACTCTGTTTGCTCTATCGTTGTTCTTTTTTTTTTTTTTTTTTTCTTGACTTGTGTTGCACCCAGAGCTCTCGATTTGTTCTCTTGTGCTCCGCATACTCCCCTTTCCGCACTCTACACCCCAGGCAGGGCTCTCCCTTCAGCTCTCAGCAAGCTGCTGTCAGGAGAGTGGGGGTGCCTCTGCTGCCCTGGCAGCCCCAGCTGTCCCTGAAGGGGCTGATGGCCAGGCCCCCTGCCCAGTTCCTGCAGGCCCACAGCTGCGGGCCCTGGGGCTGGGATGAATGCCAGGGGGAGCTGGGTGGCAGGACAGGCCCCAGGTGGGGCTGATGGCAAGGGCAGGCCCACATTTGGGGGCTGGGGCCGCAGTTGGGGGGAGCTGGCGCTGGGGCAGGAGCTGGGCAGCGGAGCTGCCACGGAGCACGGCCCTTTGGGCCCAGCCCGGCGGCCGCCCCGCGGAGGAGGTGAGCGGGGCCGGGGGAGGCGCGCTGCAGGCTGCGGGTCCCGCATGTGCCGGGGGTCCCGGCGGCTGGGAGCGTCCCGGGGCCACGGAGGCGGGGGGAGGAAGGGGGTGCGCCGGGGCTGTGGTGCGGTTTACTGCGCGGTCGGAGGAGCGCGGGGCGGGGGGGGGGTCTCCTGTGTCAGCTCGGGAGCGTGTCGGGGAGCGGGGGGAGGAGGGTCGTGGAGGGGCGGGGGCAGTGTCGGAGCTGAGGCGGGGCCGGTCGCGGGGGTGTCGGGGGAGCCCCGGGCCGGTGGTGGGGCCGGCGGGGCCGCGCTCGGGGCTCTGCGGCCGTTTCCGGGGGGACAGGGGGGAAGGGGAAGGGGGGCGGGACGGAAAGGAACGGAATGTGCCGAGGGTCAAAGGTGCCCCAGCGCTGCGGGTGGGGGGCGGGCGTTGGGGGGCGGGACTGCGGGGAGCCGTAGCTTTCGGCGCGGCATGCCGGGAGCAGTAGTCTTCCGGCACTGGGCTTCCGGTGGGGCCTGTTTGTTCTGAGCGCGGCATGCTGGGAGCGGTAGTCTTCCGGCACTGGGCTTCCGGGCCGCCCTTTTCGCGTGCACGGTATGCTGGGAGGTGTAGTCTTCTCAGGCGGGGCTACTGGGTGACCATGCTGCGCCTCTCGAGGTGGCCCCGCGGGGGGGGGGCGGCGGCGGCAGGTCCCTGCCAGCGGGGTTCCCAGCAGGCGGCCGCGTGGCAGGCCAGGAGCTGTAGTGCCCGCTGGGTCTGTTCCTTACTGGACATGTGTCACTCACGCCTGAGTCCCCACAGGTCACGGGGGACAGTGGAATGCCCCTGTTTTTCCCCGGTACAGGGCAGGAAGTGTTTTCCATCTCCGATGGTGTTGCAAGACAACCTTGGAAGCTCAGAAAGAGTGTTCCTGCTGTTTAAACTAGGCAGATGAGGAGAACACCCCCCCCCCCCCCAATTTCCTGGGAGGAAATAATTCTTTAATCAAGGCCATGCTAGAAGTGCTAAAGCCTTAAAGAAATAGTAAATCAAAATGTTTTGTTTTCTATGTAGACGTTGCCGATTTAGCAAAGGAATTCGAGGTATCCCCGAACTGAACTGTCCTCATTATAATACAAGAAAATCACGCCCATAGGTCAGAAAGACCTGTGCCCGGGTGAAGACCCCTCCCCTGAGCATGCGTAGTTTTAAAATGGTGTGTAAGCAATATTAGAATTGTATGTAAATCACTAACCAACCGGTGTAAGAGGGAAAGTTGCAAACCTTGCAACTTGTATAAATGCTACTTGGAAAGCCGGGGAGGGGGGGAGGGAGGGGGGGAAGTTGCGCTTGATTTGTGGGGAAAACACCGAGCAGCCAGGCTTGCACAACTCTGAAATAAATAAGCAAATGTCTCTCCTGAGCGTGTCATTATTGGCTTAGTGCACAGCGGGCAACGAATCCGCTTTTCGGACAGCAGCGTGACCAGGCGCAGGGTTGTCCCCGGGGGCTGGGGCTGTCCCTCTTGGAAATGGGGAGGGCGGGAAGAGTAGGAGGGGTGCTGCGGGCTCCTGGGGGTCGTAGCTTTGCTCAGGATTGGGGCCGGTTAGGCAGCTGCTGGGAGGAGTGGCGGTGCTGGGAGGGCACGGTGCGGAGCTGTCCTGCTGTGCAGCGCAAGGGAAAGTCGACCAGCACCGTTGCTGTCCGAGGACCCTGGAACAGCCCGAGAGACCCTGGAACAGCCACCCCACGGACACCGTGTCACTGCCTCGCAAGGCCACCGCATGCAGGTACGTTTGACTACATCCGGCAGAAGAAATGTAAGCCGAAGGATCAGGGCAAATAGCTGCTTGTCTAGGTTTGTTACCTAGCGACGCACTGGCAAAGCTTTTTATGAACACCCGTACTCGATCGAGTGCGTATTCATTCTGTGAATATTAATTACTGCCAGACCGCGTACGTCACTGATGCTTTAAAGCAAGTCCGTGGCGCTGGGGTAGCACGTGTAGTGGAGGCTAAATGCAATAATACCTCGTTTTGATGTTGTTCTCTTATACGAAAGCACTTGGAGCAGATTAAGACATTTCTCGTCCTATTTTGTTTATTGAGTGGGCCCTGATACTGGGGAGAAGCTGCCGTGAAGCAGACCTAGTAGTCAGCTTCCTTAGAGAAGGCGTCTTGTCCTGTATTTGAGGGCTTCCGGTACGTTTTGACAGACAGTAGTGAGTGACGGGTTTCCTTTGGACCCCCCGGGGAGCAGAAAGTTCTGCCGGGAAGGCAAAATGTTTCTTGCGGCTGGGTTGGAAGAAGCTGGCTGCTGATGCAAGGCAGTGACAATTCTGGGGAGTCGCGGGAAGTTTTGAAAAGACGGTCGTTCCCTTTGCTAGAAGGCTATGCACTTCGGTTCCTAATAGCTGTAGTAATGAAGCCAGGTAAGCGTTCGGGAGGAGCCCAAGCCACTTTTGTCTAGCGAGTATTTTGCAAGGGGGGCAGGAAAGCGCTGCGCCCTGCTCCTTGCTGCCCTCGCGTGTCTGAAAGGCGGCACTGCACGCGGGAGGGGGGGGGCGCGCTCACGGCTGCCCTCGCGTGTCGACAAGGCAGCACTGCAGCCGCCGGCGGCCACCGCTGCGTACGGAGACCGTTGCGGGCAGCCGGCGCACACGTGCGCGCTGCCGGTCGCCGTGTTGGCCGCTACTCTGCGCTCTCTCGGGGACGGGTAAGCGCAGGGGCCGCGCTCGTGCCCCCTGCCCGGTGCTCACGGACCGGGAGCGCTTTTCCCGAGAGGGCTTTTCCTTCTCGGTGCTTCCTGGGGGCGCGGGGACGGGCAGTGCCGTCTCGGAGCTGCTCCGCGGCGCTCTCTCCCCGGGGCAGCCCCAGCGCCTGCTCGCTGATGCCCGCCGCTCTCTCGGGCGCGGGCAGAGCAGCCTCGGGGCGCTCGCTGCTCGGCCTGAGCGCCGGGGTGGCGCGGCGGGCTGCGGTTGGCGCGCGGGAGCCGGCCGGCTGCAGCGCGGCGCTGCGACCACGCGAGGGTGGGGCCATTGCGGGTCTGGGCTGCCCCGCCCCTCGCGCTCCCCCCGCCCCTCGCGCTCCCCCCGCCCCTCGCGCTCCCCCCGCCCCTCGCGCTCCCCCCGCCCCTCGCGCTCCCCCCGCCCCTCGCGCTCCCCCCGCCCCTCTCTCGCGGTCCTGGGCCGCGCACGCGCGGTGCGGCGGCGCGAGCCCTGGGCGGCCGGCGCACGCGCGGTGCGGCGGCGCGAGCCCTGGGCGGCCGGCGCACGCGCGGTGCGGCGGCGCGAGCCCTGGGCGGCCGGCGCACGCGCGGTGCGGCGGCGCGAGCCCTGGGCGGCCGGCGCACGCGCGGTGCGGCGGCGGGCAAGATGGCGGCGAGCAGGGCGGGTGTTTTGGCTGGACGGCGGCGGGCGAGGGCAGAGGCGGGCTGGAGTCGAGCATGTGGGGGCCGCGGTGAGGCGAGGTGAGGCGAGCGTGTGCCTTCGGGTGGCCGCGGGTGTCGGGCTGTGTCCTGCCAGCCGGGGCCGTCGCTGCGTGGAGGCGGCGGGGCGGGGGGGGGGGGGGGGAGTCGGGCCGGGGTCCGCGCCGCGCCGCGCCGCGCCGGGTCTGCCGGAGCGCGGCTCTGACTCTCCCTTTTGCGTGTGTCGCCTGTAGGGCCCCGGTTCCTCCCCAGCGCGGGCCGGGGCGTGCGCTCGCCCCTGCGGACGCAGCCTGGAGGAGTGTGTGTGGGGTGCCTGCGCGGGGGTCTGGATGTCTCTAGCAGCGGCACGGCAGCCTGATGCCTCCTCTCGTCTGGGACGCGGGGTCCTTGGGGAGTTCCCTGCTGCCTCCTCTGGCGTTCTCTGCGAGCTCATAGATCCCTCCACCTCCTCTCCCCCCCCCCCCCCGGCCCCGCTCCCCTGTCTGGTGGGGTGGGAGACCGGTGGCTGCTCCCGCCGAGCTGAGAGCCACGTAGGGCACCCCTATGTGCTCACTACGCATCTGGGATGGCACCCCTGCCCTGAGGGCCCCGCAGAGTCCCACCCTTCCTGCAACCAGCCCCCCCAGAGCCATTAAACCACCCACAAATCCTGCCCCAACACCCCCACAGGCCCCAAAACGCCTCCGAGCCCTGCCGCAATGTTGTCACTGACTCCAGACCTTCCCCTGCACTCTGTGCAAGGCCCCAAACTTTCCTCAAACTGCTGCCAGACCCAGTGCCCGCAGCAGTGAGGCGTTCTAACAAAGATGGGGTGCGATGTGCGTCTCCGCCTCGACTCAGTCCCGCTTTAGAGAAACAGGAAGTTACAGCACTTCCTGGTGAAGAGTGTTGACGGGTGAATGTGCGGATGACAAAGAGACTTTTCTCTCTTTTCTTCTGAGCCGCCTCTCAGAAGCCTCTGTGTGTGCACGATGTGGCTGATCTGGGATAATCGTGCTGTGCGCAGTGCTTAAGGAGAACATTGCCCTAAAATGGAGGGCTAAGGAATAGCCTAAAAAACCTAAAAGGCTCGGGAAGAGCAAAAGAGAACACCGATGGGCTCTGGGAAGCCCCAGTGATGCTAGCGAAAACAGCGTGGCTTTTAGGCACCTCCTCAGAGCAGCAGCAATGTCTCGCTCCAGCCTATGGGACAATGGGGACTCTTAATTACCGCCTTGAATTACCACAAGTGTTGCAAAAGCAGAAGGGACTAGGGAGCATGCAGAGCAGGTTATGGACTATATGTCAAGTTTAAACAAGCAACAAGCCCCTCTGCAGACAGAAACAGGTTTAGCCCTAAGTAATAGACGAAGGTAGCTGTGAGTAACGTGAAGCGAAGCAGTGACGTCAGTCACCCCGAAAGCCTCGGAGAAGCGGTCTGAAAATCTGGTACCCTCGCGGCCTCGGCAGTCTTTTTGGTTTGTTTGGCAAGGTAGCCCACCGAAGGGGGACATCTCGAAGAGAAGCAGCAAGACCTGGGGATCCGGTGGTTCATTTTGGTCGTCGCCTGTGAGGCCAGCATGCAAGAGTAAGAGGAAGCTAGGAGCAGTCTCAAAAAGGTAATAGGTTTGAAAGGGAGACACGCAAATCGAGGGCTGTCGTTCCTCCACGTAGTTAAAGACCGAGAGAGTTGTGGGTTAAGCGCATGCATACGAGGGTTTGCGAACAGTAACAATAACACTGAAGCGGAATAAAAATAAGGTTTCGTGGAAGATGGCGTTAGGAAGGTATTAGGCGACGTGCCCGCCTGCCTAATAACCTAGCCCTAATTGCTGTGTGTAACGTTTCCAGACCGTTTACCCTGCAACGTATGGTGCAAAGTGCCGTATTAAGACCTTTCCCTTAAGGAAAAGAAGAAGGAAAAAAAGAAAAAAAGGGGGAAAAAGAAAACAGGGTAAAGAGAAAAAGATCATGCATAAACCTAAGCGTTTCACTGGAAGTAAAACGCGAGTTTATCGCTTCCTTACAGATATGGAACCGAGGACAGCAAATGCTGACGAAGAGAAGAGACGGACGAGCGTTTGCTTGCGGTTAATACCGAAGGGACGGGATGAAACAAGGAAGCCAGAATGCAGCGGCCCCTCGATATCACCAGGAACTGCTACAGGAGGAGGCGTTCTGGCACGGGTAACTAGGGTAAGTATCGCTAATGACCGTTAGCAGTTATTTCGGCCTCCCCGAGGCAGCGCTGAGGACTGAGTAACCCGTTCCTGCCCTGTGGCTGCTGTTCCCTGTATCTGCCTTAGCTTTGCTTTGGCTGTTTCTGTTTTGTTTTGTTATCGTACACGCAGCTACGGAAAGGAATAGATGTCATACTTACTTTTTTAGATTAATTGCCACGGCTGAAGTTGAAGAGACCAAGAAACGTAAGCCCCGAAGGGGCACATCTTGAAGAGAGGGGGCTAGACCTAGCGATGCAGTTGTTCGTTTTGGTCGTCGCCTGTGAGGCCAGCATGCAAGAGTAAGAGGAAGCTAGGAGCAGTCTCAAAAAGGTAATAGGTTTGAAAGGGAGACAGGCAAATCGAGGGCTGTCATTCCTCCACGTAGTTAAAGACCGAGAGAGTTGTCGGTTAAGCGCATGCATACGAGGGTTTGCGAACAGTAACAATAACACTGAAGCGGAATAAAAATAAGGTTTCGTGGAAGATGGCGTTAGGTAGGTATTAGGCGACGTGCCCGCCTGCCTAATAACCTAGCCCTAATTGCTGTGTGTAACGTTTCCAGACCGTTTACCCTGCAACGTATGGTGCAAAGTGCCGTATTAAGACCTTTCCCTTAAGGAAAAGAAGAAGGAAAAAAAGAAAAAAAAGGGGGAAAAAGAAAACAGGGTAAAGAGAAAAAGATCATGCATAAACCTAAGCGTTTCACTGGAAGTAAAACGCGAGTTCATCGCTTCCTTACAGAGATGGAACCGAGGACAGCAAATGCTGACGAGGAGAAGAGACGGACGAGCGTTTGCTTGCGGTTAATACCGAAGGGACGGGATGAAACAAGGAAGCCAGAATGCAGCGGCCCCTCGATATCACCAGGAACTGCTACAGGAGGAGGCGTTCTGGCACGGGTAACTAGGGTAAGTATCGCTGATGACCGTTAGCAGTTATTTCGGCCTCCCCGAGGCAGCGCTGAGGACTGAGTAACCCGTTCCTACCCTGTGGCTGCTGTTCCCTGTATCTGCCTTAGCTTTGCTTTGGCTGTTTCTCTTTTGTTTTGTTATCGTACACGCAGCTACGGAAAGGAATAGATGTCATACTTACTTTTTTAGATTAATTGCCACGGCTGAAGTTGAAGAGACCAAGAAACGTAAGCCCCGAAGGGGCACATCTTGAAGAGAGGGGGCTAGACCTAGCGATCCAGTTGTTCGTTTTGGTCGTCGCCTGTGAGGCCAGCATGCAAGAGTAAGAGGAAGCTAGGAGCAGTCTCAAAAAGGTAATAGGTTTGAAAGGGAGACAGGCAAATCGAGGGCTGTCATTCCTCCACGTAGTTAAAGACCGAGAGAGTTGTCGGTTAAGCGCATGCATACGAGGGTTTGCGAACAGTAACAATAACACTGAAGCGGAATAAAAATAAGGTTTCGTGGAAGATGGCGTTAGGAAGGTATTAGGCGACGTGCCCGCCTGCCTAATAACCTAGCCCTAATTGCTGTGTGTAACGTTTCCAGACCGTTTACCCTGCAACGTATGGTGCAAAGTGCCGTATTAAGACCTTTCCCTTAAGGAAAAGAAGAAGGAAAAAAGGGGGAAAAAGAAAACAGGGTAAAGAGAAAAAGATCATGCATAAACCTAAGCGTTTCACTGGAAGTAAAACGCGAGTTTATCGCTTCCTTACAGAGATGGAACCAAGGACAGCAAATGCTGACGAGGAGAAGAGACGGACGAGCGTTTGCTTGCGGTTAATACCGAAGGGACGGGATGAAACAAGGAAGCCAGAATGCAGCGGCCCCTCGATATCACCAGGAACTGCTACAGGAGGAGGCGTTCTGGCACGGGTAACTAGGGTAAGTATCGCTAATGACCGTTAGCAGTTATTTCGGCCTCCCCGAGGCAGCGCTGAGGACTAAGTAACCTGAGGGGCTCTGGCCTGGGTTGGGGCAGAAGTGCAGGCAGGCGGGATCAGGCATTTTCCTCTCAGCTCTCCAAGCTGAATCCTAGCCCTGAAGGAAAAAGCACTGGGGGGAGGCTACTCGGACACCTGCCACGTCGAGGGCAGGGGCAGGAGCTGACCCTTCCCCGACGGATGGACGGACGGACGGACAGACGCTGGTGCGGCGGTGACTCTTTGGATATCGTAGGTAAGGGGAGGCACGCTGGTGCCGAGCTCCAGGGCGGTTTGCCTGAACACGATGCCCGGGGCAGGAGGTTACGCATTGTGTCCGGGGCTGGGAGCTGGTCTCCGAGTCCCATGTACTTGGGAGTGCCTGCGCTTGCCAGGGAGCCCGGTGCTGTTCCCAGAGCTGCGGGGAATTTCCCTTGCGTTGCCTGGACCCTCGGGGCTCTTGGGGGTGTTTCCCCTCATCGCAAGGGCAGCCAGAGCCCCTCCAGGGCTGCGTGAGGTCCCCGAACCGCTCCCGGATTTGCTTTTGGCACTCCGCAGTGTCGCTCGTGTGCCTGGGGCAGCCTGCAGGCGCCATCCTGTCAGCCGCGTTGAGCCCTGCGGCGTGCCTGGTGACCCCTCTGGTGTGCGCCAAGGCCCTTCCTCTGTATTTTGGTCTGCCCCAGAGCCCTGCACTTGCCCTCTGATGCCCTCAGGACCCCTCAGTTCACATTCTGGGTTGCCCCCGAGCCCTCTGCGCGCCTTTCGGTGCGCCCCGTGGCCCCGTGTGTGTTTTGCGGCACGCCGCAGAGGTCTCTGTTTAGCTTTTTCTCCTGTCCTGGAGTTTTCTGGGTGCTTCTGGGTGTGCCCCAGGGCCCTCCTTTTGGTGCCCCCCGAGTCACTCTGTTTGCTCTATCGTTGTTCTTTTTTTTTTTTTTTTTTTCTTGACTTGTGTTGCACCCAGAGCTCTCGATTTGTTCTCTTGTGCTCCGCATACTCCCCTTTCCGCACTCTACACCCCAGGCAGGGCTCTCCCTTCAGCTCTCAGCAAGCTGCTGTCAGGAGAGTGGGGGTGCCTCTGCTGCCCTGGCAGCCCCAGCTGTCCCTGAAGGGGCTGATGGCCAGGCCCCCTGCCCAGTTCCTGCAGGCCCACAGCTGCGGGCCCTGGGGCTGGGATGAATGCCAGGGGGAGCTGGGTGGCAGGACAGGCCCCAGGTGGGGCTGATGGCAAGGGCAGGCCCACATTTGGGGGCTGGGGCCGCAGTTGGGGGGAGCTGGCGCTGGGGCAGGAGCTGGGCAGCGGAGCTGCCACGGAGCACGGCCCTTTGGGCCCAGCCCGGCGGCCGCCCCGCGGAGGAGGTGAGCGGGGCCGGGGGAGGCGCGCTGCAGGCTGCGGGTCCCGCATGTGCCGGGGGTCCCGGCGGCTGGGAGCGTCCCGGGGCCACGGAGGCGGGGGGAGGAAGGGGGTGCGCCGGGGCTGTGGTGCGGTTTACTGCGCGGTCGGAGGAGCGCGGGGCGGGGGGGGGGTCTCCTGTGTCAGCTCGGGAGCGTGTCGGGGAGCGGGGGGAGGAGGGTCGTGGAGGGGCGGGGGCAGTGTCGGAGCTGAGGCGGGGCCGGTCGCGGGGGTGTCGGGGGAGCCCCGGGCCGGTGGTGGGGCCGGCGGGGCCGCGCTCGGGGCTCTGCGGCCGTTTCCGGGGGGACAGGGGGGAAGGGGAAGGGGGGCGGGACGGAAAGGAACGGAATGTGCCGAGGGTCAAAGGTGCCCCAGCGCTGCGGGTGGGGGGCGGGCGTTGGGGGGCGGGACTGCGGGGAGCCGTAGCTTTCGGCGCGGCATGCCGGGAGCAGTAGTCTTCCGGCACTGGGCTTCCGGTGGGGCCTGTTTGTTCTGAGCGCGGCATGCTGGGAGCGGTAGTCTTCCGGCACTGGGCTTCCGGGCCGCCCTTTTCGCGTGCACGGTATGCTGGGAGGTGTAGTCTTCTCAGGCGGGGCTACTGGGTGACCATGCTGCGCCTCTCGAGGTGGCCCCGCGGGGGGGGGGCGGCGGCGGCAGGTCCCTGCCAGCGGGGTTCCCAGCAGGCGGCCGCGTGGCAGGCCAGGAGCTGTAGTGCCCGCTGGGTCTGTTCCTTACTGGACATGTGTCACTCACGCCTGAGTCCCCACAGGTCACGGGGGACAGTGGAATGCCCCTGTTTTTCCCCGGTACAGGGCAGGAAGTGTTTTCCATCTCCGATGGTGTTGCAAGACAACCTTGGAAGCTCAGAAAGAGTGTTCCTGCTGTTTAAACTAGGCAGATGAGGAGAACACCCCCCCCCCCCCCCAATTTCCTGGGAGGAAATAATTCTTTAATCAAGGCCATGCTAGAAGTGCTAAAGCCTTAAAGAAATAGTAAATCAAAATGTTTTGTTTTCTATGTAGACGTTGCCGATTTAGCAAAGGAATTCGAGGTATCCCCGAACTGAACTGTCCTCATTATAATACAAGAAAATCACGCCCATAGGTCAGAAAGACCTGTGCCCGGGTGAAGACCCCTCCCCTGAGCATGCGTAGTTTTAAAATGGTGTGTAAGCAATATTAGAATTGTATGTAAATCACTAACCAACCGGTGTAAGAGGGAAAGTTGCAAACCTTGCAACTTGTATAAATGCTACTTGGAAAGCCGGGGAGGGGGGGAGGGAGGGGGGGAAGTTGCGCTTGATTTGTGGGGAAAACACCGAGCAGCCAGGCTTGCACAACTCTGAAATAAATAAGCAAATGTCTCTCCTGAGCGTGTCATTATTGGCTTAGTGCACAGCGGGCAACGAATCCGCTTTTCGGACAGCAGCGTGACCAGGCGCAGGGTTGTCCCCGGGGGCTGGGGCTGTCCCTCTTGGAAATGGGGAGGGCGGGAAGAGTAGGAGGGGTGCTGCGGGCTCCTGGGGGTCGTAGCTTTGCTCAGGATTGGGGCCGGTTAGGCAGCTGCTGGGAGGAGTGGCGGTGCTGGGAGGGCACGGTGCGGAGCTGTCCTGCTGTGCAGCGCAAGGGAAAGTCGACCAGCACCGTTGCTGTCCGAGGACCCTGGAACAGCCCGAGAGACCCTGGAACAGCCACCCCACGGACACCGTGTCACTGCCTCGCAAGGCCACCGCATGCAGGTACGTTTGACTACATCCGGCAGAAGAAATGTAAGCCGAAGGATCAGGGCAAATAGCTGCTTGTCTAGGTTTGTTACCTAGCGACGCACTGGCAAAGCTTTTTATGAACACCCGTACTCGATCGAGTGCGTATTCATTCTGTGAATATTAATTACTGCCAGACCGCGTACGTCACTGATGCTTTAAAGCAAGTCCGTGGCGCTGGGGTAGCACGTGTAGTGGAGGCTAAATGCAATAATACCTCGTTTTGATGTTGTTCTCTTATACGAAAGCACTTGGAGCAGATTAAGACATTTCTCGTCCTATTTTGTTTATTGAGTGGGCCCTGATACTGGGGAGAAGCTGCCGTGAAGCAGACCTAGTAGTCAGCTTCCTTAGAGAAGGCGTCTTGTCCTGTATTTGAGGGCTTCCGGTACGTTTTGACAGACAGTAGTGAGTGACGGGTTTCCTTTGGACCCCCCGGGGAGCAGAAAGTTCTGCCGGGAAGGCAAAATGTTTCTTGCGGCTGGGTTGGAAGAAGCTGGCTGCTGATGCAAGGCAGTGACAATTCTGGGGAGTCGCGGGAAGTTTTGAAAAGACGGTCGTTCCCTTTGCTAGAAGGCTATGCACTTCGGTTCCTAATAGCTGTAGTAATGAAGCCAGGTAAGCGTTCGGGAGGAGCCCAAGCCGTTTTTGTCTAGCGAGTATTTTGCAAGGGGGGCAGGAAAGCGCTGCGCCCTGCTCCTTGCTGCCCTCGCGTGTCTGAAAGGCGGCACTGCACGCGGGAGGGGGGCGCGCATGCGCATTGCGTTCCGGCGCGCTCACGGCTGCCCTCGCGTGTCGACAAGGCAGCACTGCAGCCGCCGGCGGCCACCGCTGCGTACGGAGACCGTTGCGGGCAGCCGGCGCACACGTGCGCGCTGCCGGTCGCCGTGTTGGCCGCTACTCTGCGCTCTCTCGGGGACGGGTAAGCGCAGGGGCCGCGCTCATGCCCCCTGCCCGGTGCTCACGGACCGGGAGCGCTTTTCCCGAGAGGGCTTTTCCTTCTCGGTGCTTCCTGGGGGCGCGGGGACGGGCAGTGCCGTCTCGGAGCTGCTCCGCGGCGCTCTCTCCCCGGGGCAGCCCCAGCGCCTGCTCGCTGATGCCCGCCGCTCTCTCGGGCGCGGGCAGAGCAGCCTCGGGGCGCTCGCTGCTCGGCCTGAGCGCCGGGGTGGCGCGGCGGGCTGCGGTTGGCGCGCGGGAGCCGGCCGGCTGCAGCGCGGCGCTGCGACCACGCGAGGGTGGGGCCATTGCGGGTCTGGGCTGCCCCGCCCCTCGCGCTCCCCCCGCCCCTCGCGCTCCCCCCGCCCCTCGCGCTCCCCCCGCCCCTCTCTCGCGGTCCTGGGCCGCGCACGCGCGGTGCGGCGGCGCGAGCCCTGGGCGGCCGGCGCACGCGCGGTGCGGCGGCGCGAGCCCTGGGCGGCCGGCGCACGCGCGGTGCGGCGGCGCGAGCCCTGGGCGGCCGGCGCACGCGCGGTGCGGCGGCGCGAGCCCTGGGCGGCCGGCGCACGCGCGGTGCGGCGGCGCGAGCCCTGGGCGGCCGGCGCACGCGCGGTGCGGCGGCGGGCAAGATGGCGGCGAGCAGGGCGGGTGTTTTGGCTGGACGGCGGCGGGCGAGGGCAGAGGCGGGCTGGAGTCGAGCATGTGGGGGCCGCGGTGAGGCGAGGTGAGGCGAGCGTGTGCCTTCGGGTGGCCGCGGGTGTCGGGCTGTGTCCTGCCAGCCGGGGCCGTCGCTGCGTGGAGGCGGCGGGGCGGGGGGGGGGGGGGGGAGTCGGGCCGGGGTCCGCGCCGCGCCGCGCCGCGCCGGGTCTGCCGGAGCGCGGCTCTGACTCTCCCTTTTGCGTGTGTCGCCTGTAGGGCCCCGGTTCCTCCCCAGCGCGGGCCGGGGCGTGCGCTCGCCCCTGCGGACGCAGCCTGGAGGAGTGTGTGTGGGGTGCCTGCGCGGGGGTCTGGATGTCTCTAGCAGCGGCACGGCAGCCTGATGCCTCCTCTCGTCTGGGACGCGGGGTCCTTGGGGAGTTCCCTGCTGCCTCCTCTGGCGTTCTCTGCGAGCTCATAGATCCCTCCACCTCCTCTCCCCCCCCCCCCCCGGCCCCGCTCCCCTGTCTGGTGGGGTGGGAGACCGGTGGCTGCTCCCGCCGAGCTGAGAGCCACGTAGGGCACCCCTATGTGCTCACTACGCATCTGGGATGGCACCCCTGCCCTGAGGGCCCCGCAGAGTCCCACCCTTCCTGCAACCAGCCCCCCCAGAGCCATTAAACCACCCACAAATCCTGCCCCAACACCCCCACAGGCCCCAAAACGCCTCCGAGCCCTGCCGCAATGTTGTCACTGACTCCAGACCTTCCCCTGCACTCTGTGCAAGGCCCCAAACTTTCCTCAAACTGCTGCCAGACCCAGTGCCCGCAGCAGTGAGGCGTTCTAACAAAGATGGGGTGCGATGTGCGTCTCCGCCTCGACTCAGTCCCGCTTTAGAGAAACAGGAAGTTACAGCACTTCCTGGTGAAGAGTGTTGACGGGTGAATGTGCGGATGACAAAGAGACTTTTCTCTCTTTTCTTCTGAGCCGCCTCTCAGAAGCCTCTGTGTGTGCACGATGTGGCTGATCTGGGATAATCGTGCTGTGCGCAGTGCTTAAGGAGAACATTGCCCTAAAATGGAGGGCTAAGGAATAGCCTAAAAAACCTAAAAGGCTCGGGAAGAGCAAAAGAGAACACCGATGGGCTCTGGGAAGCCCCAGTGATGCTAGCGAAAACAGCGTGGCTTTTAGGCACCTCCTCAGAGCAGCAGCAATGTCTCGCTCCAGCCTATGGGACAATGGGGACTCTTAATTACCGCCTTGAATTACCACAAGTGTTGCAAAAGCAGAAGGGACTAGGGAGCATGCAGAGCAGGTTATGGACTATATGTCAAGTTTAAACAAGCAACAAGCCCCTCTGCAGACAGAAACAGGTTTAGCCCTAAGTAATAGACGAAGGTAGCTGTGAGTAACGTGAAGCGAAGCAGTGACGTCAGTCACCCCGAAAGCCTCGGAGAAGCGGTCTGAAAATCTGGTACCCTCGCGGCCTCGGCAGTCTTTTTGGTTTGTTTGGCAAGGTAGCCCACCGAAGGGGGACATCTCGAAGAGAAGCAGCAAGACCTGGGGATCCGGTGGTTCATTTTGGTCGTCGCCTGTGAGGCCAGCATGCAAGAGTAAGAGGAAGCTAGGAGCAGTCTCAAAAAGGTAATAGGTTTGAAAGGGAGACACGCAAATCGAGGGCTGTCGTTCCTCCACGTAGTTAAAGACCGAGAGAGTTGTGGGTTAAGCGCATGCATACGAGGGTTTGCGAACAGTAACAATAACACTGAAGCGGAATAAAAATAAGGTTTCGTGGAAGATGGCGTTAGGAAGGTATTAGGCGACGTGCCCGCCTGCCTAATAACCTAGCCCTAATTGCTGTGTGTAACGTTTCCAGACCGTTTACCCTGCAACGTATGGTGCAAAGTGCCGTATTAAGACCTTTCCCTTAAGGAAAAGAAGAAGGAAAAAAAGAAAAAAAGGGGGAAAAAGAAAACAGGGTAAAGAGAAAAAGATCATGCATAAACCTAAGCGTTTCACTGGAAGTAAAACGCGAGTTTATCGCTTCCTTACAGATATGGAACCGAGGACAGCAAATGCTGACGAAGAGAAGAGACGGACGAGCGTTTGCTTGCGGTTAATACCGAAGGGACGGGATGAAACAAGGAAGCCAGAATGCAGCGGCCCCTCGATATCACCAGGAACTGCTACAGGAGGAGGCGTTCTGGCACGGGTAACTAGGGTAAGTATCGCTAATGACCGTTAGCAGTTATTTCGGCCTCCCCGAGGCAGCGCTGAGGACTGAGTAACCCGTTCCTGCCCTGTGGCTGCTGTTCCCTGTATCTGCCTTAGCTTTGCTTTGGCTGTTTCTGTTTTGTTTTGTTATCGTACACGCAGCTACGGAAAGGAATAGATGTCATACTTACTTTTTTAGATTAATTGCCACGGCTGAAGTTGAAGAGACCAAGAAACGTAAGCCCCGAAGGGGCACATCTTGAAGAGAGGGGGCTAGACCTAGCGATGCAGTTGTTCGTTTTGGTCGTCGCCTGTGAGGCCAGCATGCAAGAGTAAGAGGAAGCTAGGAGCAGTCTCAAAAAGGTAATAGGTTTGAAAGGGAGACAGGCAAATCGAGGGCTGTCATTCCTCCACGTAGTTAAAGACCGAGAGAGTTGTCGGTTAAGCGCATGCATACGAGGGTTTGCGAACAGTAACAATAACACTGAAGCGGAATAAAAATAAGGTTTCGTGGAAGATGGCGTTAGGTAGGTATTAGGCGACGTGCCCGCCTGCCTAATAACCTAGCCCTAATTGCTGTGTGTAACGTTTCCAGACCGTTTACCCTGCAACGTATGGTGCAAAGTGCCGTATTAAGACCTTTCCCTTAAGGAAAAGAAGAAGGAAAAAAAGAAAAAAAAGGGGGAAAAAGAAAACAGGGTAAAGAGAAAAAGATCATGCATAAACCTAAGCGTTTCACTGGAAGTAAAACGCGAGTTCATCGCTTCCTTACAGAGATGGAACCGAGGACAGCAAATGCTGACGAGGAGAAGAGACGGACGAGCGTTTGCTTGCGGTTAATACCGAAGGGACGGGATGAAACAAGGAAGCCAGAATGCAGCGGCCCCTCGATATCACCAGGAACTGCTACAGGAGGAGGCGTTCTGGCACGGGTAACTAGGGTAAGTATCGCTGATGACCGTTAGCAGTTATTTCGGCCTCCCCGAGGCAGCGCTGAGGACTGAGTAACCCGTTCCTACCCTGTGGCTGCTGTTCCCTGTATCTGCCTTAGCTTTGCTTTGGCTGTTTCTCTTTTGTTTTGTTATCGTACACGCAGCTACGGAAAGGAATAGATGTCATACTTACTTTTTTAGATTAATTGCCACGGCTGAAGTTGAAGAGACCAAGAAACGTAAGCCCCGAAGGGGCACATCTTGAAGAGAGGGGGCTAGACCTAGCGATCCAGTTGTTCGTTTTGGTCGTCGCCTGTGAGGCCAGCATGCAAGAGTAAGAGGAAGCTAGGAGCAGTCTCAAAAAGGTAATAGGTTTGAAAGGGAGACAGGCAAATCGAGGGCTGTCATTCCTCCACGTAGTTAAAGACCGAGAGAGTTGTGGGTTAAGCGCATGCATACGAGGGTTTGCGAACAGTAACAATAACACTGAAGCGGAATAAAAATAAGGTTTCGTGGAAGATGGCGTTAGGAAGGTATTAGGCGACGTGCCCGCCTGCCTAATAACCTAGCCCTAATTGCTGTGTGTAACGTTTCCAGACCGTTTACCCTGCAACGTATGGTGCAAAGTGCCGTATTAAGACCTTTCCCTTAAGGAAAAGAAGAAGGAAAAAAGGGGGAAAAAGAAAACAGGGTAAAGAGAAAAAGATCATGCATAAACCTAAGCGTTTCACTGGAAGTAAAACGCGAGTTTATCGCTTCCTTACAGAGATGGAACCAAGGACAGCAAATGCTGACGAGGAGAAGAGACGGACGAGCGTTTGCTTGCGGTTAATACCGAAGGGACGGGATGAAACAAGGAAGCCAGAATGCAGCGGCCCCTCGATATCACCAGGAACTGCTACAGGAGGAGGCGTTCTGGCACGGGTAACTAGGGTAAGTATCGCTAATGACCGTTAGCAGTTATTTCGGCCTCCCCGAGGCAGCGCTGAGGACTAAGTAACCTGAGGGGCTCTGGCCTGGGTTGGGGCAGAAGTGCAGGCAGGCGGGATCAGGCATTTTCCTCTCAGCTCTCCAAGCTGAATCCTAGCCCTGAAGGAAAAAGCACTGGGGGGAGGCTACTCGGACACCTGCCACGTCGAGGGCAGGGGCAGGAGCTGACCCTTCCCCGACGGATGGACGGACGGACGGACAGACGCTGGTGCGGCGGTGACTCTTTGGATATCGTAGGTAAGGGGAGGCACGCTGGTGCCGAGCTCCAGGGCGGTTTGCCTGAACACGATGCCCGGGGCAGGAGGTTACGCATTGTGTCCGGGGCTGGGAGCTGGTCTCCGAGTCCCATGTACTTGGGAGTGCCTGCGCTTGCCAGGGAGCCCGGTGCTGTTCCCAGAGCTGCGGGGAATTTCCCTTGCGTTGCCTGGACCCTCGGGGCTCTTGGGGGTGTTTCCCCTCATCGCAAGGGCAGCCAGAGCCCCTCCAGGGCTGCGTGAGGTCCCCGAACCGCTCCCGGATTTGCTTTTGGCACTCCGCAGTGTCGCTCGTGTGCCTGGGGCAGCCTGCAGGCGCCATCCTGTCAGCCGCGTTGAGCCCTGCGGCGTGCCTGGTGACCCCTCTGGTGTGCGCCAAGGCCCTTCCTCTGTATTTTGGTCTGCCCCAGAGCCCTGCACTTGCCCTCTGATGCCCTCAGGACCCCTCAGTTCACATTCTGGGTTGCCCCCGAGCCCTCTGCGCGCCTTTCGGTGCGCCCCGTGGCCCCGTGTGTGTTTTGCGGCACGCCGCAGAGGTCTCTGTTTAGCTTTTTCTCCTGTCCTGGAGTTTTCTGGGTGCTTCTGGGTGTGCCCCAGGGCCCTCCTTTTGGTGCCCCCCGAGTCACTCTGTTTGCTCTATCGTTGTTCTTTTTTTTTTTTTTTTTTTCTTGACTTGTGTTGCACCCAGAGCTCTCGATTTGTTCTCTTGTGCTCCGCATACTCCCCTTTCCGCACTCTACACCCCAGGCAGGGCTCTCCCTTCAGCTCTCAGCAAGCTGCTGTCAGGAGAGTGGGGGTGCCTCTGCTGCCCTGGCAGCCCCAGCTGTCCCTGAAGGGGCTGATGGCCAGGCCCCCTGCCCAGTTCCTGCAGGCCCACAGCTGCGGGCCCTGGGGCTGGGATGAATGCCAGGGGGAGCTGGGTGGCAGGACAGGCCCCAGGTGGGGCTGATGGCAAGGGCAGGCCCACATTTGGGGGCTGGGGCCGCAGTTGGGGGGAGCTGGCGCTGGGGCAGGAGCTGGGCAGCGGAGCTGCCACGGAGCACGGCCCTTTGGGCCCAGCCCGGCGGCCGCCCCGCGGAGGAGGTGAGCGGGGCCGGGGGAGGCGCGCTGCAGGCTGCGGGTCCCGCATGTGCCGGGGGTCCCGGCGGCTGGGAGCGTCCCGGGGCCACGGAGGCGGGGGGAGGAAGGGGGTGCGCCGGGGCTGTGGTGCGGTTTACTGCGCGGTCGGAGGAGCGCGGGGCGGGGGGGGGGTCTCCTGTGTCAGCTCGGGAGCGTGTCGGGGAGCGGGGGGAGGAGGGTCGTGGAGGGGCGGGGGCAGTGTCGGAGCTGAGGCGGGGCCGGTCGCGGGGGTGTCGGGGGAGCCCCGGGCCGGTGGTGGGGCCGGCGGGGCCGCGCTCGGGGCTCTGCGGCCGTTTCCGGGGGGACAGGGGGGAAGGGGAAGGGGGGCGGGACGGAAAGGAACGGAATGTGCCGAGGGTCAAAGGTGCCCCAGCGCTGCGGGTGGGGGGCGGGCGTTGGGGGGCGGGACTGCGGGGAGCCGTAGCTTTCGGCGCGGCATGCCGGGAGCAGTAGTCTTCCGGCACTGGGCTTCCGGTGGGGCCTGTTTGTTCTGAGCGCGGCATGCTGGGAGCGGTAGTCTTCCGGCACTGGGCTTCCGGGCCGCCCTTTTCGCGTGCACGGTATGCTGGGAGGTGTAGTCTTCTCAGGCGGGGCTACTGGGTGACCATGCTGCGCCTCTCGAGGTGGCCCCGCGGGGGGGGGGCGGCGGCGGCAGGTCCCTGCCAGCGGGGTTCCCAGCAGGCGGCCGCGTGGCAGGCCAGGAGCTGTAGTGCCCGCTGGGTCTGTTCCTTACTGGACATGTGTCACTCACGCCTGAGTCCCCACAGGTCACGGGGGACAGTGGAATGCCCCTGTTTTTCCCCGGTACAGGGCAGGAAGTGTTTTCCATCTCCGATGGTGTTGCAAGACAACCTTGGAAGCTCAGAAAGAGTGTTCCTGCTGTTTAAACTAGGCAGATGAGGAGAACACCCCCCCCCCCCCTCAATTTCCTGGGAGGAAATAATTCTTTAATCAAGGCCATGCTAGAAGTGCTAAAGCCTTAAAGAAATAGTAAATCAAAATGTTTTGTTTTCTATGTAGACGTTGCCGATTTAGCAAAGGAATTCGAGGTATCCCCGAACTGAACTGTCCTCATTATAATACAAGAAAATCACGCCCATAGGTCAGAAAGACCTGTGCCCGGGTGAAGACCCCTCCCCTGAGCATGCGTAGTTTTAAAATGGTGTGTAAGCAATATTAGAATTGTATGTAAATCACTAACCAACCGGTGTAAGAGGGAAAGTTGCAAACCTTGCAACTTGTATAAATGCTACTTGGAAAGCCGGGGAGGGGGGGAGGGAGGGGGGGAAGTTGCGCTTGATTTGTGGGGAAAACACCGAGCAGCCAGGCTTGCACAACTCTGAAATAAATAAGCAAATGTCTCTCCTGAGCGTGTCATTATTGGCTTAGTGCACAGCGGGCAACGAATCCGCTTTTCGGACAGCAGCGTGACCAGGCGCAGGGTTGTCCCCGGGGGCTGGGGCTGTCCCTCTTGGAAATGGGGAGGGCGGGAAGAGTAGGAGGGGTGCTGCGGGCTCCTGGGGGTCGTAGCTTTGCTCAGGATTGGGGCCGGTTAGGCAGCTGCTGGGAGGAGTGGCGGTGCTGGGAGGGCACGGTGCGGAGCTGTCCTGCTGTGCAGCGCAAGGGAAAGTCGACCAGCACCGTTGCTGTCCGAGGACCCTGGAACAGCCCGAGAGACCCTGGAACAGCCACCCCACGGACACCGTGTCACTGCCTCGCAAGGCCACCGCATGCAGGTACGTTTGACTACATCCGGCAGAAGAAATGTAAGCCGAAGGATCAGGGCAAATAGCTGCTTGTCTAGGTTTGTTACCTAGCGACGCACTGGCAAAGCTTTTTATGAACACCCGTACTCGATCGAGTGCGTATTCATTCTGTGAATATTAATTACTGCCAGACCGCGTACGTCACTGATGCTTTAAAGCAAGTCGGTGGCGCTGGGGTAGCACGTGTAGTGGAGGCTAAATGCAATAATACCTCGTTTTGATGTTGTTCTCTTATACGAAAGCACTTGGAGCAGATTAAGACATTTCTCGTCCTATTTTGTTTATTGAGTGGACCCTGATACTGGGGAGAAGCTGCCGTGAAGCAGACCTAGTAGTCAGCTTCCTTAGAGAAGGCGTCTTGTCCTGTATTTGAGGGCTTCCGGTACGTTTTGACAGACAGTAGTGAGTGACGGGTTTCCTTTGGACCCCCCGGGGAGCAGAAAGTTCTGCCGGGAAGGCAAAATGTTTCTTGCGGCTGGGTTGGAAGAAGCTGGCTGCTGATGCAAGGCAGTGACAATTCTGGGGAGTCGCGGGAAGTTTTGAAAAGACGGTCGTTCCCTTTGCTAGAAGGCTATGCACTTGGGTTCCTAATAGCTGTAGTAATGAAGCCAGGTAAGCGTTCGGGAGGAGCCCAAGCCACTTTTGTCTAGCGAGTATTTTGCAAGGGGGGCAGGAAAGCGCTGCGCCCTGCTCCTTGCTGCCCTCGCGTGTCTGAAAGGCGGCACTGCACGCGGGAGGGGGGGCGCGCTCACGGCTGCCCTCGCGTGTCGACAAGGCAGCACTGCAGCCGCCGGCGGCCACCGCTGCGTACGGAGACCGTTGCGGGCAGCCGGCGCACACGTGCGCGCTGCCGGTCGCCGTGTTGGCCGCTACTCTGCGCTCTCTCGGGGACGGGTAAGCGCAGGGGCCGCGCTCGTGCCCCCTGCCCGGTGCTCACGGACCGGGAGCGCTTTTCCCGAGAGGGCTTTTCCTTCTCGGTGCTTCCTGGGGGCGCGGGGACGGGCAGTGCCGTCTCGGAGCTGCTCCGCGGCGCTCTCTCCCCGGGGCAGCCCCAGCGCCTGCTCGCTGATGCCCGCCGCTCTCTCGGGCGCGGGCAGAGCAGCCTCGGGGCGCTCGCTGCTCGGCCTGAGCGCCGGGGTGGCGCGGCGGGCTGCGGTTGGCGCGCGGGAGCCGGCCGGCTGCAGCGCGGCGCTGCGACCACGCGAGGGTGGGGCCATTGCGGGTCTGGGCTGCCTCGCGCTCCGCTCCCCCCGCCCCTCGCGCTCCCCCCGCCCCTCGCGCTCCCCCCGCCCCTCGCGCTCCCCCCGCCCCTCGCGCTCCCCCCGCCCCTCGCGCTCCCCCCGCCCCTCGCGCTCCCCCCGCCCCTCTCTCGCGGTCCTGGGCCGCGCACGCGCGGTGCGGCGGCGCGAGCCCTGGGCGGCCGGCGCACGCGCGGTGCGGCGGCGCGAGCCCTGGGCGGCCGGCGCACGCGCGGTGCGGCGGCGCGAGCCCTGGGCGGCCGGCGCACGCGCGGTGCGGCGGCGCGAGCCCTGGGCGGCCGGCGCACGCGCGGTGCGGCGGCGCGAGCCCTGGGCGGCCGGCGCACGCGCGGTGCGGCGGCGGGCAAGATGGCGGCGAGCAGGGCGGGTGTTTTGGCTGGACGGCGGCGGGCGAGGGCAGAGGCGGGCTGGAGTCGAGCATGTGGGGGCCGCGGTGAGGCGAGGTGAGGCGAGCGTGTGCCTTCGGGTGGCCGCGGGTGTCGGGCTGTGTCCTGCCAGCCGGGGCCGTCGCTGCGTGGAGGCGGCGGGGCGGGGGGGGGGGGAGTCGGGCCGGGGTCCGCGCCGCGCCGGGTCTGCCGGAGCGCGGCTCTGACTCTCCCTTTTGCGTGTGTCGCCTGTAGGGCCCCGGTTCCTCCCCAGCGCGGGCCGGGGCGTGCGCTCGCCCCTGCGGACGCAGCCTGGAGGAGTGTGTGTGGGGTGCCTGCGCGGGGGTCTGGATGTCTCTAGCAGCGGCACGGCAGCCTGATGCCTCCTCTCGTCTGGGACGCGGGGTCCTTGGGGAGTTCCCTGCTGCCTCCTCTGGCGTTCTCTGCGAGCTCATAGATCCCTCCACCTCCTCTCCCCCCCCCCCCCGCCCCGCTCCCCTGTCTGGTGGGGTGGGAGACCGGTGGCTGCTCCCGCCGAGCTGAGAGCCACGTAGGGCACCCCATGTGCTCACTACGCATCTGGGATGGCACCCCTGCCCTGAGGGCCCCGCAGAGTCCCACCCTTCCTGCAACCAGCCCCCCCAGAGCCATTAAACCACCCACAAATCCTGCCCCAACACCCCCACAGGCCCCAAAACGCCTCCGAGCCCTGCCGCAATGTTGTCACTGACTCCAGACCTTCCCCTGCACTCTGTGCAAGGCCCCAAACTTTCCTCAAACTGCTGCCAGACCCAGTGCCCGCAGCAGTGAGGCGTTCTAACAAAGATGGGGTGCGATGTGCGTCTCCGCCTCGACTCAGTCCCGCTTTAGAGAAACAGGAAGTTACAGCACTTCCTGGTGAAGAGTGTTGACGGGTGAATGTGCGGATGACAAAGAGACTTCTCTCTCTTTTCTTCTGAGCCGCCTCTCAGAAGCCTCTGTGTGTGCACGATGTGGCTGATCTGGGATAATCGTGCTGTGCGCAGTGCTTAAGGAGAACATTGCCCTAAAATGGAGGGCTAAGGAATAGCCTAAAAAACCTAAAAGGCTCGGGAAGAGCAAAAGAGAACACCGATGGGCTCTGGGAAGCCCCAGTGATGCTAGCGAAAACAGCGTGGCTTTTAGGCACCTCCTCAGAGCAGCAGCAATGTCTCGCTCCAGCCTATGGGACAATGGGGACTCTTAATTACCGCCTTGAATTACCACAAGTGTTGCAAAAGCAGAAGGGACTAGGGAGCATGCAGAGCAGGTTATGGACTATATGTCAAGTTTAAACAAGCAACAAGCCCCTCTGCAGACAGAAACAGGTTTAGCCCTAAGTAATAGAGGAAGGTAGCTGTGAGTAACGTGAAGCGAAGCGGTGACGTCAGTCACCCCGAAAGCCTCGGAGAAGCGGTCTGAAAATCTGGTACCCTCGCGGCCTCGGCAGTCTTTTTGGTTTGTTTGGCAAGGTAGCCCACCGAAGGGGGACATCTCGAAGAGAAGCAGCAAGACCTGGGGATCCGGTGGTTCATTTTGGTCGTCGCCTGTGAGGCCAGCATGCAAGAGTAAGAGGAAGCTAGGAGCAGTCTCAAAAAGGTAATAGGTTTGAAAGGGAGACACGCAAATCGAGGGCTGTCGTTCCTCCACGTAGTTAAAGACCGAGAGAGTTGTGGGTTAAGCGCATGCATACGAGGGTTTGCGAACAGTAACAATAACACTGAAGCGGAATAAAAATAAGGTTTCGTGGAAGATGGCGTTAGGAAGGTATTAGGCGACGTGCCCGCCTGCCTAATAACCTAGCCCTAATTGCTGTGTGTAACGTTTCCAGACCGTTTACCCTGCAACGTATGGTGCAAAGTGCCGTATTAAGACCTTTCCCTTAAGGAAAAGAAGAAGGAAAAAAAGAAAAAAAGGGGGAAAAAGAAAACAGGGTAAAGAGAAAAAGATCATGCATAAACCTAAGCGTTTCACTGGAAGTAAAACGCGAGTTTATCGCTTCCTTACAGATATGGAACCGAGGACAGCAAATGCTGACGAAGAGAAGAGACGGACGAGCGTTTGCTTGCGGTTAATACCGAAGGGACGGGATGAAACAAGGAAGCCAGAATGCAGCGGCCCCTCGATATCACCAGGAACTGCTACAGGAGGAGGCGTTCTGGCACGGGTAACTAGGGTAAGTATCGCTAATGACCGTTAGCAGTTATTTCGGCCTCCCCGAGGCAGCGCTGAGGACTGAGTAACCCGTTCCTGCCCTGTGGCTGCTGTTCCCTGTATCTGCCTTAGCTTTGCTTTGGCTGTTTCTGTTTTGTTTTGTTATCGTACACGCAGCTACGGAAAGGAATAGATGTCATACTTACTTTTTTAGATTAATTGCCACGGCTGAAGTTGAAGAGACCAAGAAACGTAAGCCCCGAAGGGGCACATCTTGAAGAGAGGGGGCTAGACCTAGCGATGCAGTTGTTCGTTTTGGTCGTCGCCTGTGAGGCCAGCATGCAAGAGTAAGAGGAAGCTAGGAGCAGTCTCAAAAAGGTAATAGGTTTGAAAGGGAGACAGGCAAATCGAGGGCTGTCGTTCCTCCACGTAGTTAAAGACCGAGAGAGTTGTCGGTTAAGCGCATGCATACGAGGGTTTGCGAACAGTAACAATAACACTGAAGCGGAATAAAAATAAGGTTTCGTGGAAGATGGCGTTAGGTAGGTATTAGGCGACGTGCCCGCCTGCCTAATAACCTAGCCCTAATTGCTGTGTGTAACGTTTCCAGACCGTTTACCCTGCAACGTATGGTGCAAAGTGCCGTATTAAGACCTTTCCCTTAAGGAAAAGAAGAAGGAAAAAAGGGGGAAAAAGAAAACAGGGTAAAGAGAAAAAGATCATGCATAAACCTAAGCGTTTCACTGGAAGTAAAACGCGAGTTTATCGCTTCCTTACAGAGATGGAACCAAGGACAGCAAATGCTGACGAGGAGAAGAGACGGACGAGCGTTTGCTTGCGGTTAATACCGAAGGGACGGGATGAAACAAGGAAGCCAGAATGCAGCGGCCCCTCGATATCACCAGGAACTGCTACAGGAGGAGGCGTTCTGGCACGGGTAACTAGGGTAAGTATTGCTAATGACCGTTAGCAGTTATTTCGGCCTCCCCGAGGCAGCGCTGAGGACTAAGTAACCTGAGGGGCTCTGGCCTGGGTTAGGGCAGAAGTGCAGGCAGGCGGGATCAGGCATTTTCCTCTCAGCTCTCCAAGCTGAATCCTAGCCCTGAAGGAAAAAGCACTGGGGGGAGGCTACTCGGACACCTGCCACGTCGAGGGCAGGGGCAGGAGCTGACCCTTCCCCGACGGACGGACGGACGGACAGACGCTGGTGCGGCGGTGACTCTTTGGATATCGTAGGTAAGGGGAGGCACGCTGGTGCCGAGCTCCAGGGCGGTTTGCCTGAACACGATGCCTGAGGCAGGAGGTTATGCATTGTGTCCGGGGCTGGGAGCTGGTCCCCGAGTCCCATGTACTTGGGAGTGCCTGCGCTTGCCAGGGAGCCCGGTGCTGTTCCCAGAGCTGCGGGGAATTTCCCTTGCGTTGCCTGGACCCTCGGGGCTCTTGGGGGTGTTTCCCCTCATCGCGAGGGCTGCCAGAGCCCCTCCAGGGCTGCGTGAGGTCCCCGAACCGCTCCCGGATTTGCTTTTGGCACTCCGCAGTGTCGCTCGTGTGCCTGGGGCAGCCTGCAGGCGCCATCCTGTCAGCCGCGTTGAGCCCTGCGGCGTGCCTGGTGACCCCTCTGGTGTGCGCCAAGGCCCTTCCTCTGTATTTTGGTCTGCCCCAGAGCCCTGCACTTGCCCTCTGATGCCCTCAGGACCCCTCAGTTCACATTCTGGGTTGCCCCCGAGCCCTCTGCGCGCCTTTCGGTGCGCCCCGTGGCCCCGTGTGTGTTTTGCGGCACGCCGCAGAGGTCTCTGTTTAGCTTTTTCTCCTGTCCTGGAGTTTTCTGGGTGCTTCTGGGTGTGCCCCAGGGCCCTCCTTTTGGTGCCCCCCGAGTCACTCTGTTTGCTCTATCGTTGTTCTTTTTTTTTTTTTTTTTTTTTCTTGACTTGTGTTGCACCCAGAGCTCTCGATTTGTTCTCTTGTGCTCTGCATACTCCCCTTTCCGCACTCTACACCCCAGGCAGGGCTCTCCCTTCAGCTCTCAGCAAGCTGCTGTCAGGAGAGTGGGGGTGCCTCTGCTGCCCTGGCAGCCCCAGCTGTCCCTGAAGGGGCTGATGGCCAGGCCCCCTGCCCAGTTCCTGCAGGCCCACAGCTGCGGGCCCTGGGGCTGGGATGAATGCCAGGGGGAGCTGGGTGGCAGGACAGGCCCCAGGTGGGGCTGATGGCAAGGGCAGGCCCACATTTGGGGGCTGGGGCCGCAGTTGGGGGGAGCTGGCGCTGGGGCAGGAGCTGGGCAGCGGAGCTGCCACGGAGCACGGCCCTTTGGGCCCAGCCCGGCGGCCGCCCCGCGGAGGAGGTGAGCGGGGCCGGGGGAGGCGCGCTGCAGGCTGCGGGTCCCGCATGTGCCGGGGGTCCCGGCGGCTGGGAGCGTCCCGGGGCCACGGAGGCGGGGGGAGGAAGGGGGTGCGCCGGGGCTGTGGTGCGGTTTACTGCGCGGTCGGAGGAGCGCGGGGCGGGGGGGGGGTCTCCTGTGTCAGCTCGGGAGCGTGTCGGGGAGCGGGGGGAGGAGGGTCGTGGAGGGGCGGGGGCAGTGTCGGAGCTGAGGCGGGGCCGGTCGCGGGGGTGTCGGGGGAGCCCCGGGCCGGTGGTGGGGCCGGCGGGGCCGCGCTCGGGGCTCTGCGGCCGTTTCCGGGGGGACAGGGGGGAAGGGGAAGGGGGGCGGGACGGAAAGGAACGGAATGTGCCGAGGGTCAAAGGTGCCCCAGCGCTGCGGGTGGGGGGCGGGCGTTGGGGGGCGGGACTGCGGGGAGCCGTAGCTTTCGGCGCGGCATGCCGGGAGCAGTAGTCTTCCGGCACTGGGCTTCCGGTGGGGCCTGTTTGTTCTGAGCGCGGCATGCTGGGAGCGGTAGTCTTCCGGCACTGGGCTTCCGGGCCGCCCTTTTCGCGTGCACGGTATGCTGGGAGGTGTAGTCTTCTCAGGCGGGGCTACTGGGTGACCATGCTGCGCCTCTCGAGGTGGCCCCGCGGGGGGGGGGCGGCGGCGGCAGGTCCCTGCCAGCGGGGTTCCCAGCAGGCGGCCGCGTGGCAGGCCAGGAGCTGTAGTGCCCGCTGGGTCTGTTCCTTACTGGACATGTGTCACTCACGCCTGAGTCCCCACAGGTCACGGGGGACAGTGGAATGCCCCTGTTTTTCCCCGGTACAGGGCAGGAAGTGTTTTCCATCTCCGATGGTGTTGCAAGACAACCTTGGAAGCTCAGAAAGAGTGTTCCTGCTGTTTAAACTAGGCAGATGAGGAGAACACCCCCCCCCCCCAATTTCCTGGGAGGAAATAATTCTTTAATCAAGGCCATGCTAGAAGTGCTAAAGCCTTAAAGAAATAGTAAATCAAAATGTTTTGTTTTCTATGTAGACGTTGCCGATTTAGCAAAGGAATTCGAGGTATCCCCGAACTGAACTGTCCTCATTATAATACAAGAAAATCACGCCCATAGGTCAGAAAGACCTGTGCCCGGGTGAAGACCCCTCCCCTGAGCATGCGTAGTTTTAAAATGGTGTGTAAGCAATATTAGAATTGTATGTAAATCACTAACCAACCGGTGTAAGAGGGAAAGTTGCAAACCTTGCAACTTGTATAAATGCTACTTGGAAAGCCGGGGAGGGGGGGAGGGGGGGAGGGAGGGGGGGAAGTTGCGCTTGATTTGTGGGGAAAACACCGAGCAGCCAGGCTTGCACAACTCTGAAATAAATAAGCAAATGTCTCTCCTGAGCGTGTCATTATTGGCTTAGTGCACAGCGGGCAACGAATCCGCTTTTCGGACAGCAGCGTGACCAGGCGCAGGGTTGTCCCCGGGGGCTGGGGCTGTCCCTCTTGGAAATGGGGAGGGCGGGAAGAGTAGGAGGGGTGCTGCGGGCTCCTGGGGGTCGTAGCTTTGCTCAGGATTGGGGCCGGTTAGGCAGCTGCTGGGAGGAGTGGCGGTGCTGGGAGGGCACGGTGCGGAGCTGTCCTGCTGTGCAGCGCAAGGGAAAGTCGACCAGCACCGTTGCTGTCCGAGGACCCTGGAACAGCCCGAGAGACCCTGGAACAGCCACCCCACGGACACCGTGTCACTGCCTCGCAAGGCCACCGCATGCAGGTACGTTTGACTACATCCGGCAGAAGAAATGTAAGCCGAAGGATCAGGGCAAATAGCTGCTTGTCTAGGTTTGTTACCTAGCGACGCACTGGCAAAGCTTTTTATGAACACCCGTACTCGATCGAGTGCGTATTCATTCTGTGAATATTAATTACTGCCAGACCGCGTACGTCACTGATGCTTTAAAGCAAGTCGGTGGCGCTGGGGTAGCACGTGTAGTGGAGGCTAAATGCAATAATACCTCGTTTTGATGTTGTTCTCTTATACGAAAGCACTTGGAGCAGATTAAGACATTTCTCGTCCTATTTTGTTTATTGAGTGGACCCTGATACTGGGGAGAAGCTGCCGTGAAGCAGACCTAGTAGTCAGCTTCCTTAGAGAAGGCGTCTTGTCCTGTATTTGAGGGCTTCCGGTACGTTTTGACAGACAGTAGTGAGTGACGGGTTTCCTTTGGACCCCCCGGGGAGCAGAAAGTTCTGCCGGGAAGGCAAAATGTTTCTTGCGGCTGGGTTGGAAGAAGCTGGCTGCTGATGCAAGGCAGTGACAATTCTGGGGAGTCGCGGGAAGTTTTGAAAAGACGGTCGTTCCCTTTGCTAGAAGGCTATGCACTTCGGTTCCTAATAGCTGTAGTAATGAAGCCAGGTAAGCGTTCGGGAGGAGCCCAAGCCACTTTTGTCTAGCGAGTATTTTGCAAGGGGGGCAGGAAAGCGCTGCGCCCTGCTCCTTGCTGCCCTCGCGTGTCTGAAAGGCGGCACTGCACGCGGGAGGGGGGGGGCGCGCTCACGGCTGCCCTCGCGTGTCGACAAGGCAGCACTGCAGCCGCCGGCGGCCACCGCTGCGTACGGAGACCGTTGCGGGCAGCCGGCGCACACGTGCGCGCTGCCGGTCGCCGTGTTGGCCGCTACTCTGCGCTCTCTCGGGGACGGGTAAGCGCAGGGGCCGCGCTCGTGCCCCCTGCCCGGTGCTCACGGACCGGGAGCGCTTTTCCCGAGAGGGCTTTTCCTTCTCGGTGCTTCCTGGGGGCGCGGGGACGGGCAGTGCCGTCTCGGAGCTGCTCCGCGGCGCTCTCTCCCCGGGGCAGCCCCAGCGCCTGCTCGCTGATGCCCGCCGCTCTCTCGGGCGCGGGCAGAGCAGCCTCGGGGCGCTCGCTGCTCGGCCTGAGCGCCGGGGTGGCGCGGCGGGCTGCGGTTGGCGCGCGGGAGCCGGCCGGCTGCAGCGCGGCGCTGCGACCACGCGAGGGTGGGGCCATTGCGGGTCTGGGCTGCCCCGCCCCTCGCGCTCCCCCCGCCCCTCGCGCTCCCCCCGCCCCTCGCGCTCCCCCCGCCCCTCGCGCTCCCCCCGCCCCTCGCGCTCCCCCCGCCCCTCGCGCTCCCCCCGCCCCTCGCGCTCCCCCCGCCCCTCGCGCTCCCCCCGCCCCTCTCTCGCGGTCCTGGGCCGCGCACGCGCGGTGCGGCGGCGCGAGCCCTGGGCGGCCGGCGCACGCGCGGTGCGGCGGCGCGAGCCCTGGGCGGCCGGCGCACGCGCGGTGCGGCGGCGGGCAAGATGGCGGCGAGCAGGGCGGGTGTTTTGGCTGGACGGCGGCGGGCGAGGGCAGAGGCGGGCTGGAGTCGAGCATGTGGGGGCCGCGGTGAGGCGAGGTGAGGCGAGCGTGTGCCTTCGGGTGGCCGCGGGTGTCGGGCTGTGTCCTGCCAGCCGGGGCCGTCGCTGCGTGGAGGCGGCGGGGCGGGGGGGGGGGGAGTCGGGCCGGGGTCCGCGCCGCGCCGGGTCTGCCGGAGCGCGGCTCTGACTCTCCCTTTTGCGTGTGTCGCCTGTAGGGCCCCGGTTCCTCCCCAGCGCGGGCCGGGGCGTGCGCTCGCCCCTGCGGACGCAGCCTGGAGGAGTGTGTGTGGGGTGCCTGCGCGGGGGTCTGGATGTCTCTAGCAGCGGCACGGCAGCCTGATGCCTCCTCTCGTCTGGGACGCGGGGTCCTTGGGGAGTTCCCTGCTGCCTCCTCTGGCGTTCTCTGCGAGCTCATAGATCCCTCCACCTCCTCTCCCCCCCCCCCCCGCCCCGCTCCCCTGTCTGGTGGGGTGGGAGACCGGTGGCTGCTCCCGCCGAGCTGAGAGCCACGTAGGGCACCCCATGTGCTCACTACGCATCTGGGATGGCACCCCTGCCCTGAGGGCCCCGCAGAGTCCCACCCTTCCTGCAACCAGCCCCCCCAGAGCCATTAAACCACCCACAAATCCTGCCCCAACACCCCCACAGGCCCCAAAACGCCTCCGAGCCCTGCCGCAATGTTGTCACTGACTCCAGACCTTCCCCTGCACTCTGTGCAAGGCCCCAAACTTTCCTCAAACTGCTGCCAGACCCAGTGCCCGCAGCAGTGAGGCGTTCTAACAAAGATGGGGTGCGATGTGCGTCTCCGCCTCGACTCAGTCCCGCTTTAGAGAAACAGGAAGTTACAGCACTTCCTGGTGAAGAGTGTTGACGGGTGAATGTGCGGATGACAAAGAGACTTCTCTCTCTTTTCTTCTGAGCCGCCTCTCAGAAGCCTCTGTGTGTGCACGATGTGGCTGATCTGGGATAATCGTGCTGTGCGCAGTGCTTAAGGAGAACATTGCCCTAAAATGGAGGGCTAAGGAATAGCCTAAAAAACCTAAAAGGCTCGGGAAGAGCAAAAGAGAACACCGATGGGCTCTGGGAAGCCCCAGTGATGCTAGCGAAAACAGCGTGGCTTTTAGGCACCTCCTCAGAGCAGCAGCAATGTCTCGCTCCAGCCTATGGGACAATGGGGACTCTTAATTACCGCCTTGAATTACCACAAGTGTTGCAAAAGCAGAAGGGACTAGGGAGCATGCAGAGCAGGTTATGGACTATATGTCAAGTTTAAACAAGCAACAAGCCCCTCTGCAGACAGAAACAGGTTTAGCCCTAAGTAATAGAGGAAGGTAGCTGTGAGTAACGTGAAGCGAAGCGGTGACGTCAGTCACCCCGAAAGCCTCGGAGAAGCGGTCTGAAAATCTGGTACCCTCGCGGCCTCGGCAGTCTTTTTGGTTTGTTTGGCAAGGTAGCCCACCGAAGGGGGACATCTCGAAGAGAAGCAGCAAGACCTGGGGATCCGGTGGTTCATTTTGGTCGTCGCCTGTGAGGCCAGCATGCAAGAGTAAGAGGAAGCTAGGAGCAGTCTCAAAAAGGTAATAGGTTTGAAAGGGAGACACGCAAATCGAGGGCTGTCGTTCCTCCACGTAGTTAAAGACCGAGAGAGTTGTGGGTTAAGCGCATGCATACGAGGGTTTGCGAACAGTAACAATAACACTGAAGCGGAATAAAAATAAGGTTTCGTGGAAGATGGCGTTAGGAAGGTATTAGGCGACGTGCCCGCCTGCCTAATAACCTAGCCCTAATTGCTGTGTGTAACGTTTCCAGACCGTTTACCCTGCAACGTATGGTGCAAAGTGCCGTATTAAGACCTTTCCCTTAAGGAAAAGAAGAAGGAAAAAAAGAAAAAAAGGGGGAAAAAGAAAACAGGGTAAAGAGAAAAAGATCATGCATAAACCTAAGCGTTTCACTGGAAGTAAAACGCGAGTTTATCGCTTCCTTACAGATATGGAACCGAGGACAGCAAATGCTGACGAAGAGAAGAGACGGACGAGCGTTTGCTTGCGGTTAATACCGAAGGGACGGGATGAAACAAGGAAGCCAGAATGCAGCGGCCCCTCGATATCACCAGGAACTGCTACAGGAGGAGGCGTTCTGGCACGGGTAACTAGGGTAAGTATCGCTAATGACCGTTAGCAGTTATTTCGGCCTCCCCGAGGCAGCGCTGAGGACTGAGTAACCCGTTCCTGCCCTGTGGCTGCTGTTCCCTGTATCTGCCTTAGCTTTGCTTTGGCTGTTTCTGTTTTGTTTTGTTATCGTACACGCAGCTACGGAAAGGAATAGATGTCATACTTACTTTTTTAGATTAATTGCCACGGCTGAAGTTGAAGAGACCAAGAAACGTAAGCCCCGAAGGGGCACATCTTGAAGAGAGGGGGCTAGACCTAGCGATGCAGTTGTTCGTTTTGGTCGTCGCCTGTGAGGCCAGCATGCAAGAGTAAGAGGAAGCTAGGAGCAGTCTCAAAAAGGTAATAGGTTTGAAAGGGAGACAGGCAAATCGAGGGCTGTCATTCCTCCACGTAGTTAAAGACCGAGAGAGTTGTCGGTTAAGCGCATGCATACGAGGGTTTGCGAACAGTAACAATAACACTGAAGCGGAATAAAAATAAGGTTTCGTGGAAGATGGCGTTAGGTAGGTATTAGGCGACGTGCCCGCCTGCCTAATAACCTAGCCCTAATTGCTGTGTGTAACGTTTCCAGACCGTTTACCCTGCAACGTATGGTGCAAAGTGCCGTATTAAGACCTTTCCCTTAAGGAAAAGAAGAAGGAAAAAAAGAAAAAAAAGGGGGAAAAAGAAAACAGGGTAAAGAGAAAAAGATCATGCATAAACCTAAGCGTTTCACTGGAAGTAAAACGCGAGTTCATCGCTTCCTTACAGAGATGGAACCGAGGACAGCAAATGCTGACGAGGAGAAGAGACGGACGAGCGTTTGCTTGCGGTTAATACCGAAGGGACGGGATGAAACAAGGAAGCCAGAATGCAGCGGCCCCTCGATATCACCAGGAACTGCTACAGGAGGAGGCGTTCTGGCACGGGTAACTAGGGTAAGTATCGCTGATGACCGTTAGCAGTTATTTCGGCCTCCCCGAGGCAGCGCTGAGGACTGAGTAACCCGTTCCTACCCTGTGGCTGCTGTTGCCTGTATCTGCCTTAGCTTTGCTTTGGCTGTTTCTCTTTTGTTTTGTTATCGTACACGCAGCTACGGAAAGGAATAGATGTCATACTTACTTTTTTAGATTAATTGCCACGGCTGAAGTTGAAGAGACCAAGAAACGTAAGCCCCGAAGGGGCACATCTTGAAGAGAGGGGGCTAGACCTAGCGATCCAGTTGTTCGTTTTGGTCGTCGCCTGTGAGGCCAGCATGCAAGAGTAAGAGGAAGCTAGGAGCAGTCTCAAAAAGGTAATAGGTTTGAAAGGGAGACAGGCAAATCGAGGGCTGTCGTTCCTCCACGTAGTTAAAGACCGAGAGTTGTGGGTTAAGCGCATGCATACGAGGGTTTGCGAACAGTAACAATAACACTGAAGCGGAATAAAAATAAGGTTTCGTGGAAGATGGCGTTAGGTAGGTATTAGGCGACGTGCCCGCCTGCCTAATAACCTAGCCCTAATTGCTGTGTGTAACGTTTCCAGACCGTTTACCCTGCAACGTATGGTGCAAAGTGCCGTATTAAGACCTTTCCCTTAAGGAAAAGAAGAAGGAAAAAAAGAAAAAAAAGGGGGAAAAAGAAAACAGGGTAAAGAGAAAAAGATCATGCATAAACCTAAGCGTTTCACTGGAAGTAAAACGCGAGTTTATCGCTTCCTTACAGAGATGGAACCAAGGACAGCAAATGCTGACGAGGAGAAGAGACGGACGAGCGTTTGCTTGTGGTTAATACCGAAGGGACGGGATGAAACAAGGAAGCCAGAATGCAGCGGCCCCTCGATATCACCAGGAACTGCTACAGGAGGAGGCGTTCTGGCATGGGTAACTAGGGTAAGTATCGCTAATGACCGTTAGCAGTTATTTCGGCCTCCCCGAGGCAGCGCTGAGGACTGAGTAACCCGTTCCTACCCTGTGGCTGCTGTTCCCTGTATCTGCCTTTCTTTTGTTTTGTTATCGTACGCGCAGCTACGGAAAGGAATAGATGTCATACTTACTTTTTTAGATTAATTGCCACGGCTGAAGTTGAAGAGACCAAGAAACGTAAGCCCCGAAGGGGCACATCTTGAAGAGAGGGGGCTAGACCTAGCGATGCAGTTGTTCGTTTTGGTCGTCGCCTGTGAGGCCAGCATGCAAGAGTAAGAGGAAGCTAGGAGCAGTCTCAAAAAGGTAATAGGTTTGAAAGGGAGACAGGCAAATCGAGGGCTGTCGTTCCTCCACGTAGTTAAAGACCGAGAGAGTTGTCGGTTAAGCGCATGCATACGAGGGTTTGCGAACAGTAACAATAACACTGAAGCGGAATAAAATAAGGTTTCGTGGAAGATGGCGTTAGGTAGGTATTAGGCGACGTGCCCGCCTGCCTAATAACCTAGCCCTAATTGCTGTGTGTAACGTTTCCAGACCGTTTACCCTGCAACGTATGGTGCAAAGTGCCGTATTAAGACCTTTCCCTTAAGGAAAAGAAGAAGGAAAAAAGAAAAAAAAGGGGGAAAAAGAAAACAGGGTAAAGAGAAAAAGATCATGCATAAACCTAAGCGTTTCACTGGAAGTAAAACGTGAGTTTATCGCTTCCTTACAGAGATGGAACCAAGGACAGCAAATGCTGACGAGGAGAAGAGACGGACGAGCGTTTGCTTGCGGTTAATACCGAAGGGACGGGATGAAACAAGGAAGCCAGAATGCAGCGGCCCCTCGATATCACCAGGAACTGCTACAGGAGGAGGCGTTCTGGCACGGGTAACTAGGGTAAGTATCGCTAATGACCGTTAGCAGTTATTTCGGCCTCCCCGAGGCAGCGCTGAGGACTAAGTAACCTGAGGGGCTCTGGCCTGGGTTAGGGCAGAAGTGCAGGCAGGCGGGATCAGGCATTTTCCTCTCAGCTCTCCAAGCTGAATCCTAGCCCTGAAGGAAAAAGCACTGGGGGGAGGCTACTCGGACACCTGCCACGTCGAGGGCAGGGGCAGGAGCTGACCCTTCCCCGACGGACGGACGGACGGACAGACGCTGGTGCGGCGGTGACTCTTTGGATATCGTAGGTAAGGGGAGGCACGCTGGTGCCGAGCTCCAGGGCGGTTTGCCTGAACACGATGCCTGAGGCAGGAGGTTATGCATTGTGTCCGGGGCTGGGAGCTGGTCCCCGAGTCCCATGTACTTGGGAGTGCCTGCGCTTGCCAGGGAGCCCGGTGCTGTTCCCAGAGCTGCGGGGAATTTCCCTTGCGTTGCCTGGACCCTCGGGGCTCTTGGGGGTGTTTCCCCTCATCGCGAGGGCTGCCAGAGCCCCTCCAGGGCTGCGTGAGGTCCCCGAACCGCTCCCGGATTTGCTTTTGGCACTCCGCAGTGTCGCTCGTGTGCCTGGGGCAGCCTGCAGGCGCCATCCTGTCAGCCGCGTTGAGCCCTGCGGTGTGCCTGGTGACCCCTCTGGTGTGCGCCAAGGCCCTTCCTCTGTATTTTGGTCTGCCCCAGAGCCCTGCACTTGCCCTCTGATGCCCTCAGGACCCCTCAGTTCACATTCTGGGTTGCCCCCGAGCCCTCTGCGCGCCTTTCGGTGCGCCCCGTGGCCCCGTGTGTGTTTTGCGGCACGCCGCAGAGGTCTCTGTTTAGCTTTTTCTCCTGTCCTGGAGTTTTCTGGGTGCTTCTGGGTGTGCCCCAGGGCCCTCCTTTTGGTGCCCCCCGAGTCACTCTGTTTGCTCTATCGTTGTTCTTTTTTTTTTTTTTTTTTTTCTTGACTTGTGTTGCACCCAGAGCTCTCGATTTGTTCTCTTGTGCTCTGCATACTCCCCTTTCCGCACTCTACACCCCAGGCAGGGCTCTCCCTTCAGCTCTCAGCAAGCTGCTGTCAGGAGAGTGGGGGTGCCTCTGCTGCCCTGGCAGCCCCAGCTGTCCCTGAAGGGGCTGATGGCCAGGCCCCCTGCCCAGTTCCTGCAGGCCCACAGCTGCGGGCCCTGGGGCTGGGATGAATGCCAGGGGGAGCTGGGTGGCAGGACAGGCCCCAGGTGGGGCTGATGGCAAGGGCAGGCCCACATTTGGGGGCTGGGGCCGCAGTTGGGGGGAGCTGGCGCTGGGGCAGGAGCTGGGCAGCGGAGCTGCCACGGAGCACGGCCCTTTGGGCCCAGCCCGGCGGCCGCCCCGCGGAGGAGGTGAGCGGGGCCGGGGGAGGCGCGCTGCAGGCTGCGGGTCCCGCATGTGCCGGGGGTCCCGGCGGCTGGGAGCGTCCCGGGGCCAAGGAGGCGGGGGGAGGAAGGGGGTGCGCCGGGGCTGTGGTGCGGTTTACTGCGCGGTCGGAGGAGCGCGGGGCGGGGGGGGGGGGTCTCCTGTGTCAGCTCGGGAGCGTGTCGGGGAGCGGGGGGAGGAGGGTCGTGGAGGGGCGGGGGCAGTGTCGGAGCTGAGGCGGGGCCGGTCGCGGGGGTGTCGGGGGAGCCCCGGGCCGGTGGTGGGGCCGGCGGGGCCGCGCTCGGGGCTCTGCGGCCGTTCCGGGGGGACAGGGGGGAAGGGGAAGGGGGGCGGGACGGAAAGGAACGGAATGTGCCGAGGGTCAAAGGTGCCCCAGCGCTGCGGGTGGGGGGCGGGCGTTGGGGGGCGGGACTGCGGGGAGCCGTAGCTTTCGGCGCGGCATGCCGGGAGCAGTAGTCTTCCGGCACTGGGCTTCCGGTGGGGCCTGTTTGTTCTGAGCGCGGCATGCTGGGAGCGGTAGTCTTCCGGCACTGGGCTTCCGGGCGGCCATGTTGCTTGGCATGGAATGCCGGGAGCAGTAGTCTTTCGGCACTGGGCTTCCGGGCCGCCCTTTTCGCGTGCACGGTATGCTGGGAGGTGTAGTCTTCTCAGGCGGGGCTACCGGGTGACCATGCTGCGCCTCTCGAGGTGGCCCCGCGGGGGGGGGCGGCGGCGGCAGGTCCCTGCCAGCGGGGTTCCCAGCAGGCGGCCGCGTGGCAGGCCAGGAGCTGTAGTGCCCGCTGGGTCTGTTCCTTACTGGACATGTGTCACTCACGCCTGAGTCCCCACAGGTCACGGGGGACAGTGGAATGCCCCTGTTTTTCCCCAGTACAGGGCAGGAAGTGTTTTCCATCTCCGATGGTGTTGCAAGACAACCTTGGAAGCTCAGAAAGAGTGTTCCTGCTGTTTAAACTAGGCAGATGAGGAGAACCCCCCCCCCCCCCCCCCATTTCCTGGGAGGAAATAATTCTTTAATCAAGGCCATGCTAGAAGTGCTAAAGCCTTAAAGAAATAGTAAATCAAAATGTTTTGTTTTCTATGTAGACGTTGCCAATTTAGCAAAGGAATTCGAGGTATCCCCGAACTGAACTGTCCTCATTATAATACAAGAAAATCACGCCCATAGGTCAGAAAGACCTGTGCCCGGGTGAAGACCCCTCCCCTGAGCATGCGTAGTTTTAAAATGGTGTGTAAGCAATATTAGAATTGTATGTAAATCACTAACCAACCGGTGTAAGAGGGAAAGTTGCAAACCTTGCAACTTGTATAAATGCTACTTGGAAAGCCGGGGAGGGGGGGAGGGGGGGAGGGAGGGGGGGAAGTTGCGCTTGATTTGTGGGGAAAACACCGAGCAGCCAGGCTTGCACAACTCTGAAATAAATAAGCAAATGTCTCTCCTGAGCGTGTCATTATTGGCTTAGTGCACAGCGGGCAACGGATCCGCTTTTTGGACAGCAGCGTGACCAGGCAGGGTTGTCCCCGGGGGCTGGGGCTGTCCCTCTTGGAAATGGGGAGGGCGGGAAGAGTAGGAGGGGTGCTGCGGGCTCCTGGGGGTCGTAGCTTTGCTCAGGATTGGGGCCGGTTAGGCAGCTGCTGGGAGGAGTGGCGGTGCTGGGAGGGCACGGTGCGGAGCTGTCCTGCTGTGCAGCGCAAGGGAAAGTCGACCAGCACCGTTGCTGTCCGAGGACCCTGGAACAGCCCGAGAGACCCTGGAACAGCCACCCCACGGACACCGTGTCACTGCCTCGCAAGGCCACCGCATGCAGGTACGTTTGACTACATCCGGCAGAAGAAATGTAAGCCGAAGGATCAGGGCAAATAGCTGCTTGTCTAGGTTTGTTACCTAGCGACGCACTGGCAAAGCTTTTTATGAACACCCGTACTCGATCGAGTGCGTATTCATTCTGTGAATATTAATTACTGCCAGACCGCGTACGTCACTGATGCTTTAAAGCAAGTCGGTGGCGCTGGGGTAGCACGTGTAGTGGAGGCTAAATGCAATAATACCTCGTTTTGATGTTGTTCTCTTATACGAAAGCACTTGGAGCAGATTAAGACATTTCTCGTCCTATTTTGTTTATTGAGTGGACCCTGATACTGGGGAGAAGCTGCCGTGAAGCAGACCTAGTAGTCAGCTTCCTTAGAGAAGGCGTCTTGTCCTGTATTTGAGGGCTTCCGGTACGTTTTGACAGACAGTAGTGAGTGACGGGTTTCCTTTGGACCCCCCGGGGAGCAGAAAGTTCTGCCGGGAAGGCAAAATGTTTCTTGCGGCTGGGTTGGAAGAAGCTGGCTGCTGATGCAAGGCAGTGACAATTCTGGGGAGTCGCGGGAAGTTTTGAAAAGACGGTCGTTCCCTTTGCTAGAAGGCTATGCACTTCGGTTCCTAATAGCTGTAGTAATGAAGCCAGGTAAGCGTTCGGGAGGAGCCCAAGCCGTTTTTGTCTAGCGAGTATTTTGCAAGGGGGGCAGGAAAGCGCTGCGCCCTGCTCCTTGCTGCCCTCGCGTGTCTGAAAGGCGGCACTGCACGCGGGAGGGGGGCGCGCATGCGCATTGCGTTCCGGCGCGCTCACGGCTGCCCTCGCGTGTCGACAAGGCAGCACTGCAGCCGCCGGCGGCCACCGCTGCGTACGGAGACCGTTGCGGGCAGCCGGCGCACACGTGCGCGCTGCCGGTCGCCGTGTTGGCCGCTACTCTGCGCTCTCTCGGGGACGGGTAAGCGCAGGGGCCGCGCTCGTGCCCCCTGCCCGGTGCTCACGGACCGGGAGCGCTTTTCCCGAGAGGGCTTTTCCTTCTCGGTGCTTCCTGGGGGCGCGGGGACGGGCAGTGCCGTCTCGGAGCTGCTCCGCGGCGCTCTCTCCCCGGGGCAGCCCCAGCGCCTGCTCGCTGATGCCCGCCGCTCTCTCGGGCGCGGGCAGAGCAGCCTCGGGGCGCTCGCTGCTCGGCCTGAGCGCCGGGGTGGCGCGGCGGGCTGCGGTTGGCGCGCGGGAGCCGGCCGGCTGCAGCGCGGCGCTGCGACCACGCGAGGGTGGGGCCATTGCGGGTCTGGGCTGCCCCGCCCCTCGCGCTCCCCCCGCCCCTCGCGCTCCCCCCGCCCCTCGCGCTCCCCCCGCCCCTCGCGCTCCCCCCGCCCCTCTCTCGCGGTCCTGGGCCGCGCACGCGCGGTGCGGCGGCGCGAGCCCTGGGCGGCCGGCGCACGCGCGGTGCGGCGGCGCGAGCCCTGGGCGGCCGGCGCACGCGCGGTGCGGCGGCGCGAGCCCTGGGCGGCCGGCGCACGCGCGGTGCGGCGGCGCGAGCCCTGGGCGGCCGGCGCACGCGCGGTGCGGCGGCGCGAGCCCTGGGCGGCCGGCGCACGCGCGGTGCGGCGGCGGGCAAGATGGCGGCGAGCAGGGCGGGTGTTTTGGCTGGACGGCGGCGGGCGAGGGCAGAGGCGGGCTGGAGTCGAGCATGTGGGGGCCGCGGTGAGGCGAGGTGAGGCGAGCGTGTGCCTTCGGGTGGCCGCGGGTGTCGGGCTGTGTCCTGCCAGCCGGGGCCGTCGCTGCGTGGAGGCGGCGGGGCGGGGGGGGGGGGGGGGGAGTCGGGCCGGGGTCCGCGCCGCGCCGCGCCGCGCCGGGTCTGCCGGAGCGCGGCTCTGACTCTCCCTTTTGCGTGTGTCGCCTGTAGGGCCCCGGTTCCTCCCCAGCGCGGGCCGGGGCGTGCGCTCGCCCCTGCGGACGCAGCCTGGAGGAGTGTGTGTGGGGTGCCTGCGCGGGGGTCTGGATGTCTCTAGCAGCGGCACGGCAGCCTGATGCCTCCTCTCGTCTGGGACGCGGGGTCCTTGGGGAGTTCCCTGCTGCCTCCTCTGGCGTTCTCTGCGAGCTCATAGATCCCTCCACCTCCTCTCCCCCCCCCCCCCCCCGGCCCCGCTCCCCTGTCTGGTGGGGTGGGAGACCGGTGGCTGCTCCCGCCGAGCTGAGAGCCACGTAGGGCACCCCTATGTGCTCACTACGCATCTGGGATGGCACCCCTGCCCTGAGGGCCCCGCAGAGTCCCACCCTTCCTGCAACCAGCCCCCCCAGAGCCATTAAACCACCCACAAATCCTGCCCCAACACCCCCACAGGCCCCAAAACGCCTCCGAGCCCTGCCGCAATGTTGTCACTGACTCCAGACCTTCCCCTGCACTCTGTGCAAGGCCCCAAACTTTCCTCAAACTGCTGCCAGACCCAGTGCCCGCAGCAGTGAGGCGTTCTAACAAAGATGGGGTGCGATGTGCGTCTCCGCCTCGACTCAGTCCCGCTTTAGAGAAACAGGAAGTTACAGCACTTCCTGGTGAAGAGTGTTGACGGGTGAATGTGCGGATGACAAAGAGACTTTTCTCTCTTTTCTTCTGAGCCGCCTCTCAGAAGCCTCTGTGTGTGCACGATGTGGCTGATCTGGGATAATCGTGCTGTGCGCAGTGCTTAAGGAGAACATTGCCCTAAAATGGAGGGCTAAGGAATAGCCTAAAAAACCTAAAAGGCTCGGGAAGAGCAAAAGAGAACACCGATGGGCTCTGGGAAGCCCCAGTGATGCTAGCGAAAACAGCGTGGCTTTTAGGCACCTCCTCAGAGCAGCAGCAATGTCTCGCTCCAGCCTATGGGACAATGGGGACTCTTAATTACCGCCTTGAATTACCACAAGTGTTGCAAAAGCAGAAGGGACTAGGGAGCATGCAGAGCAGGTTATGGACTATATGTCAAGTTTAAACAAGCAACAAGCCCCTCTGCAGACAGAAACAGGTTTAGCCCTAAGTAATAGACGAAGGTAGCTGTGAGTAACGTGAAGCGAAGCAGTGACGTCAGTCACCCCGAAAGCCTCGGAGAAGCGGTCTGAAAATCTGGTACCCTCGCGGCCTCGGCAGTCTTTTTGGTTTGTTTGGCAAGGTAGCCCACCGAAGGGGGACATCTCGAAGAGAAGCAGCAAGACCTGGGGATCCGGTGGTTCATTTTGGTCGTCGCCTGTGAGGCCAGCATGCAAGAGTAAGAGGAAGCTAGGAGCAGTCTCAAAAAGGTAATAGGTTTGAAAGGGAGACACGCAAATCGAGGGCTGTCGTTCCTCCACGTAGTTAAAGACCGAGAGAGTTGTGGGTTAAGCGCATGCATACGAGGGTTTGCGAACAGTAACAATAACACTGAAGCGGAATAAAAATAAGGTTTCGTGGAAGATGGCGTTAGGAAGGTATTAGGCGACGTGCCCGCCTGCCTAATAACCTAGCCCTAATTGCTGTGTGTAACGTTTCCAGACCGTTTACCCTGCAACGTATGGTGCAAAGTGCCGTATTAAGACCTTTCCCTTAAGGAAAAGAAGAAGGAAAAAAAGAAAAAAAGGGGGAAAAAGAAAACAGGGTAAAGAGAAAAAGATCATGCATAAACCTAAGCGTTTCACTGGAAGTAAAACGCGAGTTTATCGCTTCCTTACAGATATGGAACCGAGGACAGCAAATGCTGACGAAGAGAAGAGACGGACGAGCGTTTGCTTGCGGTTAATACCGAAGGGACGGGATGAAACAAGGAAGCCAGAATGCAGCGGCCCCTCGATATCACCAGGAACTGCTACAGGAGGAGGCGTTCTGGCACGGGTAACTAGGGTAAGTATCGCTAATGACCGTTAGCAGTTATTTCGGCCTCCCCGAGGCAGCGCTGAGGACTGAGTAACCCGTTCCTGCCCTGTGGCTGCTGTTCCCTGTATCTGCCTTAGCTTTGCTTTGGCTGTTTCTGTTTTGTTTTGTTATCGTACACGCAGCTACGGAAAGGAATAGATGTCATACTTACTTTTTTAGATTAATTGCCACGGCTGAAGTTGAAGAGACCAAGAAACGTAAGCCCCGAAGGGGCACATCTTGAAGAGAGGGGGCTAGACCTAGCGATGCAGTTGTTCGTTTTGGTCGTCGCCTGTGAGGCCAGCATGCAAGAGTAAGAGGAAGCTAGGAGCAGTCTCAAAAAGGTAATAGGTTTGAAAGGGAGACAGGCAAATCGAGGGCTGTCATTCCTCCACGTAGTTAAAGACCGAGAGAGTTGTCGGTTAAGCGCATGCATACGAGGGTTTGCGAACAGTAACAATAACACTGAAGCGGAATAAAAATAAGGTTTCGTGGAAGATGGCGTTAGGTAGGTATTAGGCGACGTGCCCGCCTGCCTAATAACCTAGCCCTAATTGCTGTGTGTAACGTTTCCAGACCGTTTACCCTGCAACGTATGGTGCAAAGTGCCGTATTAAGACCTTTCCCTTAAGGAAAAGAAGAAGGAAAAAAAGAAAAAAAAGGGGGAAAAAGAAAACAGGGTAAAGAGAAAAAGATCATGCATAAACCTAAGCGTTTCACTGGAAGTAAAACGCGAGTTCATCGCTTCCTTACAGAGATGGAACCGAGGACAGCAAATGCTGACGAGGAGAAGAGACGGACGAGCGTTTGCTTGCGGTTAATACCGAAGGGACGGGATGAAACAAGGAAGCCAGAATGCAGCGGCCCCTCGATATCACCAGGAACTGCTACAGGAGGAGGCGTTCTGGCACGGGTAACTAGGGTAAGTATCGCTGATGACCGTTAGCAGTTATTTCGGCCTCCCCGAGGCAGCGCTGAGGACTGAGTAACCCGTTCCTACCCTGTGGCTGCTGTTCCCTGTATCTGCCTTAGCTTTGCTTTGGCTGTTTCTCTTTTGTTTTGTTATCGTACACGCAGCTACGGAAAGGAATAGATGTCATACTTACTTTTTTAGATTAATTGCCACGGCTGAAGTTGAAGAGACCAAGAAACGTAAGCCCCGAAGGGGCACATCTTGAAGAGAGGGGGCTAGACCTAGCGATGCAGTTGTTCGTTTTGGTCGTCGCCTGTGAGGCCAGCATGCAAGAGTAAGAGGAAGCTAGGAGCAGTCTCAAAAAGGTAATAGGTTTGAAAGGGAGACAGGCAAATCGAGGGCTGTCATTCCTCCACGTAGTTAAAGACCGAGAGAGTTGTCGGTTAAGCGCATGCATACGAGGGTTTGCGAACAGTAACAATAACACTGAAGCGGAATAAAAATAAGGTTTCGTGGAAGATGGCGTTAGGAAGGTATTAGGCGACGTGCCCGCCTGCCTAATAACCTAGCCCTAATTGCTGTGTGTAACGTTTCCAGACCGTTTACCCTGCAACGTATGGTGCAAAGTGCCGTATTAAGACCTTTCCCTTAAGGAAAAGAAGAAGGAAAAAAGGGGGAAAAAGAAAACAGGGTAAAGAGAAAAAGATCATGCATAAACCTAAGCGTTTCACTGGAAGTAAAACGCGAGTTTATCGCTTCCTTACAGAGATGGAACCAAGGACAGCAAATGCTGACGAGGAGAAGAGACGGACGAGCGTTTGCTTGCGGTTAATACCGAAGGGACGGGATGAAACAAGGAAGCCAGAATGCAGCGGCCCCTCGATATCACCAGGAACTGCTACAGGAGGAGGCGTTCTGGCACGGGTAACTAGGGTAAGTATCGCTAATGACCGTTAGCAGTTATTTCGGCCTCCCCGAGGCAGCGCTGAGGACTAAGTAACCTGAGGGGCTCTGGCCTGGGTTGGGGCAGAAGTGCAGGCAGGCGGGATCAGGCATTTTCCTCTCAGCTCTCCAAGCTGAATCCTAGCCCTGAAGGAAAAAGCACTGGGGGGAGGCTACTCGGACACCTGCCACGTCGAGGGCAGGGGCAGGAGCTGACCCTTCCCCGACGGATGGACGGACGGACGGACAGACGCTGGTGCGGCGGTGACTCTTTGGATATCGTAGGTAAGGGGAGGCACGCTGGTGCCGAGCTCCAGGGCGGTTTGCCTGAACACGATGCCCGGGGCAGGAGGTTACGCATTGTGTCCGGGGCTGGGAGCTGGTCTCCGAGTCCCATGTACTTGGGAGTGCCTGCGCTTGCCAGGGAGCCCGGTGCTGTTCCCAGAGCTGCGGGGAATTTCCCTTGCGTTGCCTGGACCCTCGGGGCTCTTGGGGGTGTTTCCCCTCATCGCAAGGGCAGCCAGAGCCCCTCCAGGGCTGCGTGAGGTCCCCGAACCGCTCCCGGATTTGCTTTTGGCACTCCGCAGTGTCGCTCGTGTGCCTGGGGCAGCCTGCAGGCGCCATCCTGTCAGCCGCGTTGAGCCCTGCGGCGTGCCTGGTGACCCCTCTGGTGTGCGCCAAGGCCCTTCCTCTGTATTTTGGTCTGCCCCAGAGCCCTGCACTTGCCCTCTGATGCCCTCAGGACCCCTCAGTTCACATTCTGGGTTGCCCCCGAGCCCTCTGCGCGCCTTTCGGTGCGCCCCGTGGCCCCGTGTGTGTTTTGCGGCACGCCGCAGAGGTCTCTGTTTAGCTTTTTCTCCTGTCCTGGAGTTTTCTGGGTGCTTCTGGGTGTGCCCCAGGGCCCTCCTTTTGGTGCCCCCCGAGTCACTCTGTTTGCTCTATCGTTGTTCTTTTTTTTTTTTTTTTTTTCTTGACTTGTGTTGCACCCAGAGCTCTCGATTTGTTCTCTTGTGCTCCGCATACTCCCCTTTCCGCACTCTACACCCCAGGCAGGGCTCTCCCTTCAGCTCTCAGCAAGCTGCTGTCAGGAGAGTGGGGGTGCCTCTGCTGCCCTGGCAGCCCCAGCTGTCCCTGAAGGGGCTGATGGCCAGGCCCCCTGCCCAGTTCCTGCAGGCCCACAGCTGCGGGCCCTGGGGCTGGGATGAATGCCAGGGGGAGCTGGGTGGCAGGACAGGCCCCAGGTGGGGCTGATGGCAAGGGCAGGCCCACATTTGGGGGCTGGGGCCGCAGTTGGGGGGAGCTGGCGCTGGGGCAGGAGCTGGGCAGCGGAGCTGCCACGGAGCACGGCCCTTTGGGCCCAGCCCGGCGGCCGCCCCGCGGAGGAGGTGAGCGGGGCCGGGGGAGGCGCGCTGCAGGCTGCGGGTCCCGCATGTGCCGGGGGTCCCGGCGGCTGGGAGCGTCCCGGGGCCACGGAGGCGGGGGGAGGAAGGGGGTGCGCCGGGGCTGTGGTGCGGTTTACTGCGCGGTCGGAGGAGCGCGGGGCGGGGGGGGGGTCTCCTGTGTCAGCTCGGGAGCGTGTCGGGGAGCGGGGGGAGGAGGGTCGTGGAGGGGCGGGGGCAGTGTCGGAGCTGAGGCGGGGCCGGTCGCGGGGGTGTCGGGGGAGCCCCGGGCCGGTGGTGGGGCCGGCGGGGCCGCGCTCGGGGCTCTGCGGCCGTTTCCGGGGGGACAGGGGGGAAGGGGAAGGGGGGCGGGACGGAAAGGAACGGAATGTGCCGAGGGTCAAAGGTGCCCCAGCGCTGCGGGTGGGGGGCGGGCGTTGGGGGGCGGGACTGCGGGGAGCCGTAGCTTTCGGCGCGGCATGCCGGGAGCAGTAGTCTTCCGGCACTGGGCTTCCGGTGGGGCCTGTTTGTTCTGAGCGCGGCATGCTGGGAGCGGTAGTCTTCCGGCACTGGGCTTCCGGGCCGCCCTTTTCGCGTGCACGGTATGCTGGGAGGTGTAGTCTTCTCAGGCGGGGCTACTGGGTGACCATGCTGCGCCTCTCGAGGTGGCCCCGCGGGGGGGGGGCGGCGGCGGCAGGTCCCTGCCAGCGGGGTTCCCAGCAGGCGGCCGCGTGGCAGGCCAGGAGCTGTAGTGCCCGCTGGGTCTGTTCCTTACTGGACATGTGTCACTCACGCCTGAGTCCCCACAGGTCACGGGGGACAGTGGAATGCCCCTGTTTTTCCCCGGTACAGGGCAGGAAGTGTTTTCCATCTCCGATGGTGTTGCAAGACAACCTTGGAAGCTCAGAAAGAGTGTTCCTGCTGTTTAAACTAGGCAGATGAGGAGAACACCCCCCCCCCCCCTCAATTTCCTGGGAGGAAATAATTCTTTAATCAAGGCCATGCTAGAAGTGCTAAAGCCTTAAAGAAATAGTAAATCAAAATGTTTTGTTTTCTATGTAGACGTTGCCGATTTAGCAAAGGAATTCGAGGTATCCCCGAACTGAACTGTCCTCATTATAATACAAGAAAATCACGCCCATAGGTCAGAAAGACCTGTGCCCGGGTGAAGACCCCTCCCCTGAGCATGCGTAGTTTTAAAATGGTGTGTAAGCAATATTAGAATTGTATGTAAATCACTAACCAACCGGTGTAAGAGGGAAAGTTGCAAACCTTGCAACTTGTATAAATGCTACTTGGAAAGCCGGGGAGGGGGGGAGGGAGGGGGGGAAGTTGCGCTTGATTTGTGGGGAAAACACCGAGCAGCCAGGCTTGCACAACTCTGAAATAAATAAGCAAATGTCTCTCCTGAGCGTGTCATTATTGGCTTAGTGCACAGCGGGCAACGAATCCGCTTTTCGGACAGCAGCGTGACCAGGCGCAGGGTTGTCCCCGGGGGCTGGGGCTGTCCCTCTTGGAAATGGGGAGGGCGGGAAGAGTAGGAGGGGTGCTGCGGGCTCCTGGGGGTCGTAGCTTTGCTCAGGATTGGGGCCGGTTAGGCAGCTGCTGGGAGGAGTGGCGGTGCTGGGAGGGCACGGTGCGGAGCTGTCCTGCTGTGCAGCGCAAGGGAAAGTCGACCAGCACCGTTGCTGTCCGAGGACCCTGGAACAGCCCGAGAGACCCTGGAACAGCCACCCCACGGACACCGTGTCACTGCCTCGCAAGGCCACCGCATGCAGGTACGTTTGACTACATCCGGCAGAAGAAATGTAAGCCGAAGGATCAGGGCAAATAGCTGCTTGTCTAGGTTTGTTACCTAGCGACGCACTGGCAAAGCTTTTTATGAACACCCGTACTCGATCGAGTGCGTATTCATTCTGTGAATATTAATTACTGCCAGACCGCGTACGTCACTGATGCTTTAAAGCAAGTCCGTGGCGCTGGGGTAGCACGTGTAGTGGAGGCTAAATGCAATAATACCTCGTTTTGATGTTGTTCTCTTATACGAAAGCACTTGGAGCAGATTAAGACATTTCTCGTCCTATTTTGTTTATTGAGTGGGCCCTGATACTGGGGAGAAGCTGCCGTGAAGCAGACCTAGTAGTCAGCTTCCTTAGAGAAGGCGTCTTGTCCTGTATTTGAGGGCTTCCGGTACGTTTTGACAGACAGTAGTGAGTGACGGGTTTCCTTTGGACCCCCCGGGGAGCAGAAAGTTCTGCCGGGAAGGCAAAATGTTTCTTGCGGCTGGGTTGGAAGAAGCTGGCTGCTGATGCAAGGCAGTGACAATTCTGGGGAGTCGCGGGAAGTTTTGAAAAGACGGTCGTTCCCTTTGCTAGAAGGCTATGCACTTCGGTTCCTAATAGCTGTAGTAATGAAGCCAGGTAAGCGTTCGGGAGGAGCCCAAGCCACTTTTGTCTAGCGAGTATTTTGCAAGGGGGGCAGGAAAGCGCTGCGCCCTGCTCCTTGCTGCCCTCGCGTGTCTGAAAGGCGGCACTGCACGCGGGAGGGGGGGGGCGCGCTCACGGCTGCCCTCGCGTGTCGACAAGGCAGCACTGCAGCCGCCGGCGGCCACCGCTGCGTACGGAGACCGTTGCGGGCAGCCGGCGCACACGTGCGCGCTGCCGGTCGCCGTGTTGGCCGCTACTCTGCGCTCTCTCGGGGACGGGTAAGCGCAGGGGCCGCGCTCGTGCCCCCTGCCCGGTGCTCACGGACCGGGAGCGCTTTTCCCGAGAGGGCTTTTCCTTCTCGGTGCTTCCTGGGGGCGCGGGGACGGGCAGTGCCGTCTCGGAGCTGCTCCGCGGCGCTCTCTCCCCGGGGCAGCCCCAGCGCCTGCTCGCTGATGCCCGCCGCTCTCTCGGGCGCGGGCAGAGCAGCCTCGGGGCGCTCGCTGCTCGGCCTGAGCGCCGGGGTGGCGCGGCGGGCTGCGGTTGGCGCGCGGGAGCCGGCCGGCTGCAGCGCGGCGCTGCGACCACGCGAGGGTGGGGCCATTGCGGGTCTGGGCTGCCCCGCCCCTCGCGCTCCCCCCGCCCCTCGCGCTCCCCCCGCCCCTCGCGCTCCCCCCGCCCCTCGCGCTCCCCCCGCCCCTCGCGCTCCCCCCGCCCCTCTCTCGCGGTCCTGGGCCGCGCACGCGCGGTGCGGCGGCGCGAGCCCTGGGCGGCCGGCGCACGCGCGGTGCGGCGGCGCGAGCCCTGGGCGGCCGGCGCACGCGCGGTGCGGCGGCGCGAGCCCTGGGCGGCCGGCGCACGCGCGGTGCGGCGGCGGGCAAGATGGCGGCGAGCAGGGCGGGTGTTTTGGCTGGACGGCGGCGGGCGAGGGCAGAGGCGGGCTGGAGTCGAGCATGTGGGGGCCGCGGTGAGGCGAGGTGAGGCGAGCGTGTGCCTTCGGGTGGCCGCGGGTGTCGGGCTGTGTCCTGCCAGCCGGGGCCGTCGCTGCGTGGAGGCGGCGGGGCGGGGGGGGGGGGGGGGAGTCGGGCCGGGGTCCGCGCCGCGCCGCGCCGCGCCGGGTCTGCCGGAGCGCGGCTCTGACTCTCCCTTTTGCGTGTGTCGCCTGTAGGGCCCCGGTTCCTCCCCAGCGCGGGCCGGGGCGTGCGCTCGCCCCTGCGGACGCAGCCTGGAGGAGTGTGTGTGGGGTGCCTGCGCGGGGGTCTGGATGTCTCTAGCAGCGGCACGGCAGCCTGATGCCTCCTCTCGTCTGGGACGCGGGGTCCTTGGGGAGTTCCCTGCTGCCTCCTCTGGCGTTCTCTGCGAGCTCATAGATCCCTCCACCTCCTCTCCCCCCCCCCCCCCGGCCCCGCTCCCCTGTCTGGTGGGGTGGGAGACCGGTGGCTGCTCCCGCCGAGCTGAGAGCCACGTAGGGCACCCCTATGTGCTCACTACGCATCTGGGATGGCACCCCTGCCCTGAGGGCCCCGCAGAGTCCCACCCTTCCTGCAACCAGCCCCCCCAGAGCCATTAAACCACCCACAAATCCTGCCCCAACACCCCCACAGGCCCCAAAACGCCTCCGAGCCCTGCCGCAATGTTGTCACTGACTCCAGACCTTCCCCTGCACTCTGTGCAAGGCCCCAAACTTTCCTCAAACTGCTGCCAGACCCAGTGCCCGCAGCAGTGAGGCGTTCTAACAAAGATGGGGTGCGATGTGCGTCTCCGCCTCGACTCAGTCCCGCTTTAGAGAAACAGGAAGTTACAGCACTTCCTGGTGAAGAGTGTTGACGGGTGAATGTGCGGATGACAAAGAGACTTTTCTCTCTTTTCTTCTGAGCCGCCTCTCAGAAGCCTCTGTGTGTGCACGATGTGGCTGATCTGGGATAATCGTGCTGTGCGCAGTGCTTAAGGAGAACATTGCCCTAAAATGGAGGGCTAAGGAATAGCCTAAAAAACCTAAAAGGCTCGGGAAGAGCAAAAGAGAACACCGATGGGCTCTGGGAAGCCCCAGTGATGCTAGCGAAAACAGCGTGGCTTTTAGGCACCTCCTCAGAGCAGCAGCAATGTCTCGCTCCAGCCTATGGGACAATGGGGACTCTTAATTACCGCCTTGAATTACCACAAGTGTTGCAAAAGCAGAAGGGACTAGGGAGCATGCAGAGCAGGTTATGGACTATATGTCAAGTTTAAACAAGCAACAAGCCCCTCTGCAGACAGAAACAGGTTTAGCCCTAAGTAATAGACGAAGGTAGCTGTGAGTAACGTGAAGCGAAGCAGTGACGTCAGTCACCCCGAAAGCCTCGGAGAAGCGGTCTGAAAATCTGGTACCCTCGCGGCCTCGGCAGTCTTTTTGGTTTGTTTGGCAAGGTAGCCCACCGAAGGGGGACATCTCGAAGAGAAGCAGCAAGACCTGGGGATCCGGTGGTTCATTTTGGTCGTCGCCTGTGAGGCCAGCATGCAAGAGTAAGAGGAAGCTAGGAGCAGTCTCAAAAAGGTAATAGGTTTGAAAGGGAGACACGCAAATCGAGGGCTGTCGTTCCTCCACGTAGTTAAAGACCGAGAGAGTTGTGGGTTAAGCGCATGCATACGAGGGTTTGCGAACAGTAACAATAACACTGAAGCGGAATAAAAATAAGGTTTCGTGGAAGATGGCGTTAGGAAGGTATTAGGCGACGTGCCCGCCTGCCTAATAACCTAGCCCTAATTGCTGTGTGTAACGTTTCCAGACCGTTTACCCTGCAACGTATGGTGCAAAGTGCCGTATTAAGACCTTTCCCTTAAGGAAAAGAAGAAGGAAAAAAAGAAAAAAAGGGGGAAAAAGAAAACAGGGTAAAGAGAAAAAGATCATGCATAAACCTAAGCGTTTCACTGGAAGTAAAACGCGAGTTTATCGCTTCCTTACAGATATGGAACCGAGGACAGCAAATGCTGACGAAGAGAAGAGACGGACGAGCGTTTGCTTGCGGTTAATACCGAAGGGACGGGATGAAACAAGGAAGCCAGAATGCAGCGGCCCCTCGATATCACCAGGAACTGCTACAGGAGGAGGCGTTCTGGCACGGGTAACTAGGGTAAGTATCGCTAATGACCGTTAGCAGTTATTTCGGCCTCCCCGAGGCAGCGCTGAGGACTGAGTAACCCGTTCCTGCCCTGTGGCTGCTGTTCCCTGTATCTGCCTTAGCTTTGCTTTGGCTGTTTCTGTTTTGTTTTGTTATCGTACACGCAGCTACGGAAAGGAATAGATGTCATACTTACTTTTTTAGATTAATTGCCACGGCTGAAGTTGAAGAGACCAAGAAACGTAAGCCCCGAAGGGGCACATCTTGAAGAGAGGGGGCTAGACCTAGCGATGCAGTTGTTCGTTTTGGTCGTCGCCTGTGAGGCCAGCATGCAAGAGTAAGAGGAAGCTAGGAGCAGTCTCAAAAAGGTAATAGGTTTGAAAGGGAGACAGGCAAATCGAGGGCTGTCATTCCTCCACATAGTTAAAGACCGAGAGAGTTGTCGGTTAAGCGCATGCATACGAGGGTTTGCGAACAGTAACAATAACACTGAAGCGGAATAAAAATAAGGTTTCGTGGAAGATGGCGTTAGGTAGGTATTAGGCGACGTGCCCGCCTGCCTAATAACCTAGCCCTAATTGCTGTGTGTAACGTTTCCAGACCGTTTACCCTGCAACGTATGGTGCAAAGTGCCGTATTAAGACCTTTCCCTTAAGGAAAAGAAGAAGGAAAAAAAGAAAAAAAAGGGGGAAAAAGAAAACAGGGTAAAGAGAAAAAGATCATGCATAAACCTAAGCGTTTCACTGGAAGTAAAACGCGAGTTCATCGCTTCCTTACAGAGATGGAACCGAGGACAGCAAATGCTGACGAGGAGAAGAGACGGACGAGCGTTTGCTTGCGGTTAATACCGAAGGGACGGGATGAAACAAGGAAGCCAGAATGCAGCGGCCCCTCGATATCACCAGGAACTGCTACAGGAGGAGGCGTTCTGGCACGGGTAACTAGGGTAAGTATCGCTGATGACCGTTAGCAGTTATTTCGGCCTCCCCGAGGCAGCGCTGAGGACTAAGTAACCCGTTCCTACCCTGTGGCTGCTGTTCCCTGTATCTGCCTTAGCTTTGCTTTGGCTGTTTCTCTTTTGTTTTGTTATCGTACACGCAGCTACGGAAAGGAATAGATGTCATACTTACTTTTTTAGATTAATTGCCACGGCTGAAGTTGAAGAGACCAAGAAACGTAAGCCCCGAAGGGGCACATCTTGAAGAGAGGGGGCTAGACCTAGCGATCCAGTTGTTCGTTTTGGTCGTCGCCTGTGAGGCCAGCATGCAAGAGTAAGAGGAAGCTAGGAGCAGTCTCAAAAAGGTAATAGGTTTGAAAGGGAGACAGGCAAATCGAGGGCTGTCATTCCTCCACGTAGTTAAAGACCGAGAGAGTTGTCGGTTAAGCGCATGCATACGAGGGTTTGCGAACAGTAACAATAACACTGAAGCGGAATAAAAATAAGGTTTCGTGGAAGATGGCGTTAGGAAGGTATTAGGCGACGTGCCCGCCTGCCTAATAACCTAGCCCTAATTGCTGTGTGTAACGTTTCCAGACCGTTTACCCTGCAACGTATGGTGCAAAGTGCCGTATTAAGACCTTTCCCTTAAGGAAAAGAAGAAGGAAAAAAGGGGGAAAAAGAAAACAGGGTAAAGAGAAAAAGATCATGCATAAACCTAAGCGTTTCACTGGAAGTAAAACGCGAGTTTATCGCTTCCTTACAGAGATGGAACCAAGGACAGCAAATGCTGACGAGGAGAAGAGACGGACGAGCGTTTGCTTGCGGTTAATACCGAAGGGACGGGATGAAACAAGGAAGCCAGAATGCAGCGGCCCCTCGATATCACCAGGAACTGCTACAGGAGGAGGCGTTCTGGCACGGGTAACTAGGGTAAGTATCGCTAATGACCGTTAGCAGTTATTTCGGCCTCCCCGAGGCAGCGCTGAGGACTAAGTAACCTGAGGGGCTCTGGCCTGGGTTGGGGCAGAAGTGCAGGCAGGCGGGATCAGGCATTTTCCTCTCAGCTCTCCAAGCTGAATCCTAGCCCTGAAGGAAAAAGCACTGGGGGGAGGCTACTCGGACACCTGCCACGTCGAGGGCAGGGGCAGGAGCTGACCCTTCCCCGACGGATGGACGGACGGACGGACAGACGCTGGTGCGGCGGTGACTCTTTGGATATCGTAGGTAAGGGGAGGCACGCTGGTGCCGAGCTCCAGGGCGGTTTGCCTGAACACGATGCCCGGGGCAGGAGGTTACGCATTGTGTCCGGGGCTGGGAGCTGGTCTCCGAGTCCCATGTACTTGGGAGTGCCTGCGCTTGCCAGGGAGCCCGGTGCTGTTCCCAGAGCTGCGGGGAATTTCCCTTGCGTTGCCTGGACCCTCGGGGCTCTTGGGGGTGTTTCCCCTCATCGCAAGGGCAGCCAGAGCCCCTCCAGGGCTGCGTGAGGTCCCCGAACCGCTCCCGGATTTGCTTTTGGCACTCCGCAGTGTCGCTCGTGTGCCTGGGGCAGCCTGCAGGCGCCATCCTGTCAGCCGCGTTGAGCCCTGCGGCGTGCCTGGTGACCCCTCTGGTGTGCGCCAAGGCCCTTCCTCTGTATTTTGGTCTGCCCCAGAGCCCTGCACTTGCCCTCTGATGCCCTCAGGACCCCTCAGTTCACATTCTGGGTTGCCCCCGAGCCCTCTGCGCGCCTTTCGGTGCGCCCCGTGGCCCCGTGTGTGTTTTGCGGCACGCCGCAGAGGTCTCTGTTTAGCTTTTTCTCCTGTCCTGGAGTTTTCTGGGTGCTTCTGGGTGTGCCCCAGGGCCCTCCTTTTGGTGCCCCCCGAGTCACTCTGTTTGCTCTATCGTTGTTCTTTTTTTTTTTTTTTTTTTCTTGACTTGTGTTGCACCCAGAGCTCTCGATTTGTTCTCTTGTGCTCCGCATACTCCCCTTTCCGCACTCTACACCCCAGGCAGGGCTCTCCCTTCAGCTCTCAGCAAGCTGCTGTCAGGAGAGTGGGGGTGCCTCTGCTGCCCTGGCAGCCCCAGCTGTCCCTGAAGGGGCTGATGGCCAGGCCCCCTGCCCAGTTCCTGCAGGCCCACAGCTGCGGGCCCTGGGGCTGGGATGAATGCCAGGGGGAGCTGGGTGGCAGGACAGGCCCCAGGTGGGGCTGATGGCAAGGGCAGGCCCACATTTGGGGGCTGGGGCCGCAGTTGGGGGGAGCTGGCGCTGGGGCAGGAGCTGGGCAGCGGAGCTGCCACGGAGCACGGCCCTTTGGGCCCAGCCCGGCGGCCGCCCCGCGGAGGAGGTGAGCGGGGCCGGGGGAGGCGCGCTGCAGGCTGCGGGTCCCGCATGTGCCGGGGGTCCCGGCGGCTGGGAGCGTCCCGGGGCCACGGAGGCGGGGGGAGGAAGGGGGTGCGCCGGGGCTGTGGTGCGGTTTACTGCGCGGTCGGAGGAGCGCGGGGCGGGGGGGGGGTCTCCTGTGTCAGCTCGGGAGCGTGTCGGGGAGCGGGGGGAGGAGGGTCGTGGAGGGGCGGGGGCAGTGTCGGAGCTGAGGCGGGGCCGGTCGCGGGGGTGTCGGGGGAGCCCCGGGCCGGTGGTGGGGCCGGCGGGGCCGCGCTCGGGGCTCTGCGGCCGTTTCCGGGGGGACAGGGGGGAAGGGGAAGGGGGGCGGGACGGAAAGGAACGGAATGTGCCGAGGGTCAAAGGTGCCCCAGCGCTGCGGGTGGGGGGCGGGCGTTGGGGGGCGGGACTGCGGGGAGCCGTAGCTTTCGGCGCGGCATGCCGGGAGCAGTAGTCTTCCGGCACTGGGCTTCCGGTGGGGCCTGTTTGTTCTGAGCGCGGCATGCTGGGAGCGGTAGTCTTCCGGCACTGGGCTTCCGGGCCGCCCTTTTCGCGTGCACGGTATGCTGGGAGGTGTAGTCTTCTCAGGCGGGGCTACTGGGTGACCATGCTGCGCCTCTCGAGGTGGCCCCGCGGGGGGGGGGCGGCGGCGGCAGGTCCCTGCCAGCGGGGTTCCCAGCAGGCGGCCGCGTGGCAGGCCAGGAGCTGTAGTGCCCGCTGGGTCTGTTCCTTACTGGACATGTGTCACTCACGCCTGAGTCCCCACAGGTCACGGGGGACAGTGGAATGCCCCTGTTTTTCCCCGGTACAGGGCAGGAAGTGTTTTCCATCTCCGATGGTGTTGCAAGACAACCTTGGAAGCTCAGAAAGAGTGTTCCTGCTGTTTAAACTAGGCAGATGAGGAGAACACCCCCCCCCCCCCCAATTTCCTGGGAGGAAATAATTCTTTAATCAAGGCCATGCTAGAAGTGCTAAAGCCTTAAAGAAATAGTAAATCAAAATGTTTTGTTTTCTATGTAGACGTTGCCGATTTAGCAAAGGAATTCGAGGTATCCCCGAACTGAACTGTCCTCATTATAATACAAGAAAATCACGCCCATAGGTCAGAAAGACCTGTGCCCGGGTGAAGACCCCTCCCCTGAGCATGCGTAGTTTTAAAATGGTGTGTAAGCAATATTAGAATTGTATGTAAATCACTAACCAACCGGTGTAAGAGGGAAAGTTGCAAACCTTGCAACTTGTATAAATGCTACTTGGAAAGCCGGGGAGGGGGGGAGGGAGGGGGGGAAGTTGCGCTTGATTTGTGGGGAAAACACCGAGCAGCCAGGCTTGCACAACTCTGAAATAAATAAGCAAATGTCTCTCCTGAGCGTGTCATTATTGGCTTAGTGCACAGCGGGCAACGAATCCGCTTTTCGGACAGCAGCGTGACCAGGCGCAGGGTTGTCCCCGGGGGCTGGGGCTGTCCCTCTTGGAAATGGGGAGGGCGGGAAGAGTAGGAGGGGTGCTGCGGGCTCCTGGGGGTCGTAGCTTTGCTCAGGATTGGGGCCGGTTAGGCAGCTGCTGGGAGGAGTGGCGGTGCTGGGAGGGCACGGTGCGGAGCTGTCCTGCTGTGCAGCGCAAGGGAAAGTCGACCAGCACCGTTGCTGTCCGAGGACCCTGGAACAGCCCGAGAGACCCTGGAACAGCCACCCCACGGACACCGTGTCACTGCCTCGCAAGGCCACCGCATGCAGGTACGTTTGACTACATCCGGCAGAAGAAATGTAAGCCGAAGGATCAGGGCAAATAGCTGCTTGTCTAGGTTTGTTACCTAGCGACGCACTGGCAAAGCTTTTTATGAACACCCGTACTCGATCGAGTGCGTATTCATTCTGTGAATATTAATTACTGCCAGACCGCGTACGTCACTGATGCTTTAAAGCAAGTCCGTGGCGCTGGGGTAGCACGTGTAGTGGAGGCTAAATGCAATAATACCTCGTTTTGATGTTGTTCTCTTATACGAAAGCACTTGGAGCAGATTAAGACATTTCTCGTCCTATTTTGTTTATTGAGTGGGCCCTGATACTGGGGAGAAGCTGCCGTGAAGCAGACCTAGTAGTCAGCTTCCTTAGAGAAGGCGTCTTGTCCTGTATTTGAGGGCTTCCGGTACGTTTTGACAGACAGTAGTGAGTGACGGGTTTCCTTTGGACCCCCCGGGGAGCAGAAAGTTCTGCCGGGAAGGCAAAATGTTTCTTGCGGCTGGGTTGGAAGAAGCTGGCTGCTGATGCAAGGCAGTGACAATTCTGGGGAGTCGCGGGAAGTTTTGAAAAGACGGTCGTTCCCTTTGCTAGAAGGCTATGCACTTCGGTTCCTAATAGCTGTAGTAATGAAGCCAGGTAAGCGTTCGGGAGGAGCCCAAGCCGTTTTTGTCTAGCGAGTATTTTGCAAGGGGGGCAGGAAAGCGCTGCGCCCTGCTCCTTGCTGCCCTCGCGTGTCTGAAAGGCGGCACTGCACGCGGGAGGGGGGGCGCGCTCACGGCTGCCCTCGCGTGTCGACAAGGCAGCACTGCAGCCGCCGGCGGCCACCGCTGCGTACGGAGACCGTTGCGGGCAGCCGGCGCACACGTGCGCGCTGCCGGTCGCCGTGTTGGCCGCTACTCTGCGCTCTCTCGGGGACGGGTAAGCGCAGGGGCCGCGCTCGTGCCCCCTGCCCGGTGCTCACGGACCGGGAGCGCTTTTCCCGAGAGGGCTTTTCCTTCTCGGTGCTTCCTGGGGGCGCGGGGACGGGCAGTGCCGTCTCGGAGCTGCTCCGCGGCGCTCTCTCCCCGGGGCAGCCCCAGCGCCTGCTCGCTGATGCCCGCCGCTCTCTCGGGCGCGGGCAGAGCAGCCTCGGGGCGCTCGCTGCTCGGCCTGAGCGCCGGGGTGGCGCGGCGGGCTGCGGTTGGCGCGCGGGAGCCGGCCGGCTGCAGCGCGGCGCTGCGACCACGCGAGGGTGGGGCCATTGCGGGTCTGGGCTGCCCCGCCCCTCGCGCTCCCCCCGCCCCTCGCGCTCCCCCCGCCCCTCGCGCTCCCCCCGCCCCTCGCGCTCCCCCCGCCCCTCGCGCTCCCCCCGCCCCTCTCTCGCGGTCCTGGGCCGCGCACGCGCGGTGCGGCGGCGCGAGCCCTGGGCGGCCGGCGCACGCGCGGTGCGGCGGCGCGAGCCCTGGGCGGCCGGCGCACGCGCGGTGCGGCGGCGCGAGCCCTGGGCGGCCGGCGCACGCGCGGTGCGGCGGCGCGAGCCCTGGGCGGCCGGCGCACGCGCGGTGCGGCGGCGGGCAAGATGGCGGCGAGCAGGGCGGGTGTTTTGGCTGGACGGCGGCGGGCGAGGGCAGAGGCGGGCTGGAGTCGAGCATGTGGGGGCCGCGGTGAGGCGAGGTGAGGCGAGCGTGTGCCTTCGGGTGGCCGCGGGTGTCGGGCTGTGTCCTGCCAGCCGGGGCCGTCGCTGCGTGGAGGCGGCGGGGCGGGGGGGGGGGGGGGAGTCGGGCCGGGGTCCGCGCCGCGCCGCGCCGCGCCGGGTCTGCCGGAGCGCGGCTCTGACTCTCCCTTTTGCGTGTGTCGCCTGTAGGGCCCCGGTTCCTCCCCAGCGCGGGCCGGGGCGTGCGCTCGCCCCTGCGGACGCAGCCTGGAGGAGTGTGTGTGGGGTGCCTGCGCGGGGGTCTGGATGTCTCTAGCAGCGGCACGGCAGCCTGATGCCTCCTCTCGTCTGGGACGCGGGGTCCTTGGGGAGTTCCCTGCTGCCTCCTCTGGCGTTCTCTGCGAGCTCATAGATCCCTCCACCTCCTCTCCCCCCCCCCCCCCGGCCCCGCTCCCCTGTCTGGTGGGGTGGGAGACCGGTGGCTGCTCCCGCCGAGCTGAGAGCCACGTAGGGCACCCCTATGTGCTCACTACGCATCTGGGATGGCACCCCTGCCCTGAGGGCCCCGCAGAGTCCCACCCTTCCTGCAACCAGCCCCCCCAGAGCCATTAAACCACCCACAAATCCTGCCCCAACACCCCCACAGGCCCCAAAACGCCTCCGAGCCCTGCCGCAATGTTGTCACTGACTCCAGACCTTCCCCTGCACTCTGTGCAAGGCCCCAAACTTTCCTCAAACTGCTGCCAGACCCAGTGCCCGCAGCAGTGAGGCGTTCTAACAAAGATGGGGTGCGATGTGCGTCTCCGCCTCGACTCAGTCCCGCTTTAGAGAAACAGGAAGTTACAGCACTTCCTGGTGAAGAGTGTTGACGGGTGAATGTGCGGATGACAAAGAGACTTTTCTCTCTTTTCTTCTGAGCCGCCTCTCAGAAGCCTCTGTGTGTGCACGATGTGGCTGATCTGGGATAATCGTGCTGTGCGCAGTGCTTAAGGAGAACATTGCCCTAAAATGGAGGGCTAAGGAATAGCCTAAAAAACCTAAAAGGCTCGGGAAGAGCAAAAGAGAACACCGATGGGCTCTGGGAAGCCCCAGTGATGCTAGCGAAAACAGCGTGGCTTTTAGGCACCTCCTCAGAGCAGCAGCAATGTCTCGCTCCAGCCTATGGGACAATGGGGACTCTTAATTACCGCCTTGAATTACCACAAGTGTTGCAAAAGCAGAAGGGACTAGGGAGCATGCAGAGCAGGTTATGGACTATATGTCAAGTTTAAACAAGCAACAAGCCCCTCTGCAGACAGAAACAGGTTTAGCCCTAAGTAATAGACGAAGGTAGCTGTGAGTAACGTGAAGCGAAGCAGTGACGTCAGTCACCCCGAAAGCCTCGGAGAAGCGGTCTGAAAATCTGGTACCCTCGCGGCCTCGGCAGTCTTTTTGGTTTGTTTGGCAAGGTAGCCCACCGAAGGGGGACATCTCGAAGAGAAGCAGCAAGACCTGGGGATCCGGTGGTTCATTTTGGTCGTCGCCTGTGAGGCCAGCATGCAAGAGTAAGAGGAAGCTAGGAGCAGTCTCAAAAAGGTAATAGGTTTGAAAGGGAGACACGCAAATCGAGGGCTGTCGTTCCTCCACGTAGTTAAAGACCGAGAGAGTTGTGGGTTAAGCGCATGCATACGAGGGTTTGCGAACAGTAACAATAACACTGAAGCGGAATAAAAATAAGGTTTCGTGGAAGATGGCGTTAGGAAGGTATTAGGCGACGTGCCCGCCTGCCTAATAACCTAGCCCTAATTGCTGTGTGTAACGTTTCCAGACCGTTTACCCTGCAACGTATGGTGCAAAGTGCCGTATTAAGACCTTTCCCTTAAGGAAAAGAAGAAGGAAAAAAAGAAAAAAAGGGGGAAAAAGAAAACAGGGTAAAGAGAAAAAGATCATGCATAAACCTAAGCGTTTCACTGGAAGTAAAACGCGAGTTTATCGCTTCCTTACAGATATGGAACCGAGGACAGCAAATGCTGACGAAGAGAAGAGACGGACGAGCGTTTGCTTGCGGTTAATACCGAAGGGACGGGATGAAACAAGGAAGCCAGAATGCAGCGGCCCCTCGATATCACCAGGAACTGCTACAGGAGGAGGCGTTCTGGCACGGGTAACTAGGGTAAGTATCGCTAATGACCGTTAGCAGTTATTTCGGCCTCCCCGAGGCAGCGCTGAGGACTGAGTAACCCGTTCCTGCCCTGTGGCTGCTGTTCCCTGTATCTGCCTTAGCTTTGCTTTGGCTGTTTCTGTTTTGTTTTGTTATCGTACACGCAGCTACGGAAAGGAATAGATGTCATACTTACTTTTTTAGATTAATTGCCACGGCTGAAGTTGAAGAGACCAAGAAACGTAAGCCCCGAAGGGGCACATCTTGAAGAGAGGGGGCTAGACCTAGCGATGCAGTTGTTCGTTTTGGTCGTCGCCTGTGAGGCCAGCATGCAAGAGTAAGAGGAAGCTAGGAGCAGTCTCAAAAAGGTAATAGGTTTGAAAGGGAGACAGGCAAATCGAGGGCTGTCATTCCTCCACGTAGTTAAAGACCGAGAGAGTTGTCGGTTAAGCGCATGCATACGAGGGTTTGCGAACAGTAACAATAACACTGAAGCGGAATAAAAATAAGGTTTCGTGGAAGATGGCGTTAGGTAGGTATTAGGCGACGTGCCCGCCTGCCTAATAACCTAGCCCTAATTGCTGTGTGTAACGTTTCCAGACCGTTTACCCTGCAACGTATGGTGCAAAGTGCCGTATTAAGACCTTTCCCTTAAGGAAAAGAAGAAGGAAAAAAAGAAAAAAAAGGGGGAAAAAGAAAACAGGGTAAAGAGAAAAAGATCATGCATAAACCTAAGCGTTTCACTGGAAGTAAAACGCGAGTTCATCGCTTCCTTACAGAGATGGAACCGAGGACAGCAAATGCTGACGAGGAGAAGAGACGGACGAGCGTTTGCTTGCGGTTAATACCGAAGGGACGGGATGAAACAAGGAAGCCAGAATGCAGCGGCCCCTCGATATCACCAGGAACTGCTACAGGAGGAGGCGTTCTGGCACGGGTAACTAGGGTAAGTATCGCTGATGACCGTTAGCAGTTATTTCGGCCTCCCCGAGGCAGCGCTGAGGACTGAGTAACCCGTTCCTACCCTGTGGCTGCTGTTCCCTGTATCTGCCTTAGCTTTGCTTTGGCTGTTTCTCTTTTGTTTTGTTATCGTACACGCAGCTACGGAAAGGAATAGATGTCATACTTACTTTTTTAGATTAATTGCCACGGCTGAAGTTGAAGAGACCAAGAAACGTAAGCCCCGAAGGGGCACATCTTGAAGAGAGGGGGCTAGACCTAGCGATCCAGTTGTTCGTTTTGGTCGTCGCCTGTGAGGCCAGCATGCAAGAGTAAGAGGAAGCTAGGAGCAGTCTCAAAAAGGTAATAGGTTTGAAAGGGAGACAGGCAAATCGAGGGCTGTCATTCCTCCACGTAGTTAAAGACCGAGAGAGTTGTGGGTTAAGCGCATGCATACGAGGGTTTGCGAACAGTAACAATAACACTGAAGCGGAATAAAAATAAGGTTTCGTGGAAGATGGCGTTAGGAAGGTATTAGGCGACGTGCCCGCCTGCCTAATAACCTAGCCCTAATTGCTGTGTGTAACGTTTCCAGACCGTTTACCCTGCAACGTATGGTGCAAAGTGCCGTATTAAGACCTTTCCCTTAAGGAAAAGAAGAAGGAAAAAAGGGGGAAAAAGAAAACAGGGTAAAGAGAAAAAGATCATGCATAAACCTAAGCGTTTCACTGGAAGTAAAACGCGAGTTTATCGCTTCCTTACAGAGATGGAACCAAGGACAGCAAATGCTGACGAGGAGAAGAGACGGACGAGCGTTTGCTTGCGGTTAATACCGAAGGGACGGGATGAAACAAGGAAGCCAGAATGCAGCGGCCCCTCGATATCACCAGGAACTGCTACAGGAGGAGGCGTTCTGGCACGGGTAACTAGGGTAAGTATCGCTAATGACCGTTAGCAGTTATTTCGGCCTCCCCGAGGCAGCGCTGAGGACTAAGTAACCTGAGGGGCTCTGGCCTGGGTTGGGGCAGAAGTGCAGGCAGGCGGGATCAGGCATTTTCCTCTCAGCTCTCCAAGCTGAATCCTAGCCCTGAAGGAAAAAGCACTGGGGGGAGGCTACTCGGACACCTGCCACGTCGAGGGCAGGGGCAGGAGCTGACCCTTCCCCGACGGATGGACGGACGGACGGACAGACGCTGGTGCGGCGGTGACTCTTTGGATATCGTAGGTAAGGGGAGGCACGCTGGTGCCGAGCTCCAGGGCGGTTTGCCTGAACACGATGCCCGGGGCAGGAGGTTACGCATTGTGTCCGGGGCTGGGAGCTGGTCTCCGAGTCCCATGTACTTGGGAGTGCCTGCGCTTGCCAGGGAGCCCGGTGCTGTTCCCAGAGCTGCGGGGAATTTCCCTTGCGTTGCCTGGACCCTCGGGGCTCTTGGGGGTGTTTCCCCTCATCGCAAGGGCTGCCAGAGCCCCTCCAGGGCTGCGTGAGGTCCCCGAACCGCTCCCGGATTTGCTTTTGGCACTCCGCAGTGTCGCTCGTGTGCCTGGGGCAGCCTGCAGGCGCCATCCTGTCAGCCGCGTTGAGCCCTGCGGCGTGCCTGGTGACCCCTCTGGTGTGCGCCAAGGCCCTTCCTCTGTATTTTGGTCTGCCCCAGAGCCCTGCACTTGCCCTCTGATGCCCTCAGGACCCCTCAGTTCACATTCTGGGTTGCCCCCGAGCCCTCTGCGCGCCTTTCGGTGCGCCCCGTGGCCCCGTGTGTGTTTTGCGGCACGCCGCAGAGGTCTCTGTTTAGCTTTTTCTCCTGTCCTGGAGTTTTCTGGGTGCTTCTGGGTGTGCCCCAGGGCCCTCCTTTTGGTGCCCCCCGAGTCACTCTGTTTGCTCTATCGTTGTTCTTTTTTTTTTTTTTTTTTTTCTTGACTTGTGTTGCACCCAGAGCTCTCGATTTGTTCTCTTGTGCTCTGCATACTCCCCTTTCCGCACTCTACACCCCAGGCAGGGCTCTCCCTTCAGCTCTCAGCAAGCTGCTGTCAGGAGAGTGGGGGTGCCTCTGCTGCCCTGGCAGCCCCAGCTGTCCCTGAAGGGGCTGATGGCCAGGCCCCCTGCCCAGTTCCTGCAGGCCCACAGCTGCGGGCCCTGGGGCTGGGATGAATGCCAGGGGGAGCTGGGTGGCAGGACAGGCCCCAGGTGGGGCTGATGGCAAGGGCAGGCCCACATTTGGGGGCTGGGGCCGCAGTTGGGGGGAGCTGGCGCTGGGGCAGGAGCTGGGCAGCGGAGCTGCCACGGAGCACGGCCCTTTGGGCCCAGCCCGGCGGCCGCCCCGCGGAGGAGGTGAGCGGGGCCGGGGGAGGCGCGCTGCAGGCTGCGGGTCCCGCATGTGCCGGGGGTCCCGGCGGCTGGGAGCGTCCCGGGGCCACGGAGGCGGGGGGAGGAAGGGGGTGCGCCGGGGCTGTGGTGCGGTTTACTGCGCGGTCGGAGGAGCGCGGGGCGGGGGGGGGGTCTCCTGTGTCAGCTCGGGAGCGTGTCGGGGAGCGGGGGGAGGAGGGTCGTGGAGGGGCGGGGGCAGTGTCGGAGCTGAGGCGGGGCCGGTCGCGGGGGTGTCGGGGGAGCCCCGGGCCGGTGGTGGGGCCGGCGGGGCCGCGCTCGGGGCTCTGCGGCCGTTTCCGGGGGGACAGGGGGGAAGGGGAAGGGGGGCGGGACGGAAAGGAACGGAATGTGCCGAGGGTCAAAGGTGCCCCAGCGCTGCGGGTGGGGGGCGGGCGTTGGGGGGCGGGACTGCGGGGAGCCGTAGCTTTCGGCGCGGCATGCCGGGAGCAGTAGTCTTCCGGCACTGGGCTTCCGGTGGGGCCTGTTTGTTCTGAGCGCGGCATGCTGGGAGCGGTAGTCTTCCGGCACTGGGCTTCCGGGCCGCCCTTTTCGCGTGCACGGTATGCTGGGAGGTGTAGTCTTCTCAGGCGGGGCTACTGGGTGACCATGCTGCGCCTCTCGAGGTGGCCCCGCGGGGGGGGGGCGGCGGCGGCAGGTCCCTGCCAGCGGGGTTCCCAGCAGGCGGCCGCGTGGCAGGCCAGGAGCTGTAGTGCCCGCTGGGTCTGTTCCTTACTGGACATGTGTCACTCACGCCTGAGTCCCCACAGGTCACGGGGGACAGTGGAATGCCCCTGTTTTTCCCCGGTACAGGGCAGGAAGTGTTTTCCATCTCCGATGGTGTTGCAAGACAACCTTGGAAGCTCAGAAAGAGTGTTCCTGCTGTTTAAACTAGGCAGATGAGGAGAACACCCCCCCCCCCCCCCCCAATTTCCTGGGAGGAAATAATTCTTTAATCAAGGCCATGCTAGAAGTGCTAAAGCCTTAAAGAAATAGTAAATCAAAATGTTTTGTTTTCTATGTAGACGTTGCCGATTTAGCAAAGGAATTCGAGGTATCCCCGAACTGAACTGTCCTCATTATAATACAAGAAAATCACGCCCATAGGTCAGAAAGACCTGTGCCCGGGTGAAGACCCCTCCCCTGAGCATGCGTAGTTTTAAAATGGTGTGTAAGCAATATTAGAATTGTATGTAAATCACTAACCAACCGGTGTAAGAGGGAAAGTTGCAAACCTTGCAACTTGTATAAATGCTACTTGGAAAGCCGGGGAGGGGGGGAGGGAGGGGGGGAAGTTGCGCTTGATTTGTGGGGAAAACACCGAGCAGCCAGGCTTGCACAACTCTGAAATAAATAAGCAAATGTCTCTCCTGAGCGTGTCATTATTGGCTTAGTGCACAGCGGGCAACGAATCCGCTTTTCGGACAGCAGCGTGACCAGGCGCAGGGTTGTCCCCGGGGGCTGGGGCTGTCCCTCTTGGAAATGGGGAGGGCGGGAAGAGTAGGAGGGGTGCTGCGGGCTCCTGGGGGTCGTAGCTTTGCTCAGGATTGGGGCCGGTTAGGCAGCTGCTGGGAGGAGTGGCGGTGCTGGGAGGGCACGGTGCGGAGCTGTCCTGCTGTGCAGCGCAAGGGAAAGTCGACCAGCACCGTTGCTGTCCGAGGACCCTGGAACAGCCCGAGAGACCCTGGAACAGCCACCCCACGGACACCGTGTCACTGCCTCGCAAGGCCACCGCATGCAGGTACGTTTGACTACATCCGGCAGAAGAAATGTAAGCCGAAGGATCAGGGCAAATAGCTGCTTGTCTAGGTTTGTTACCTAGCGACGCACTGGCAAAGCTTTTTATGAACACCCGTACTCGATCGAGTGCGTATTCATTCTGTGAATATTAATTACTGCCAGACCGCGTACGTCACTGATGCTTTAAAGCAAGTCGGTGGCGCTGGGGTAGCACGTGTAGTGGAGGCTAAATGCAATAATACCTCGTTTTGATGTTGTTCTCTTCTACGAAAGCACTTGGAGCAGATTAAGACATTTCTCGTCCTATTTTGTTTATTGAGTGGACCCTGATACTGGGGAGAAGCTGCCGTGAAGCAGACCTAGTAGTCAGCTTCCTTAGAGAAGGCGTCTTGTCCTGTATTTGAGGGCTTCCGGTACGTTTTGACAGACAGTAGTGAGTGACGGGTTTCCTTTGGACCCCCCGGGGAGCAGAAAGTTCTGCCGGGAAGGCAAAATGTTTCTTGCGGCTGGGTTGGAAGAAGCTGGCTGCTGATGCAAGGCAGTGACAATTCTGGGGAGTCGCGGGAAGTTTTGAAAAGACGGTCGTTCCCTTTGCTAGAAGGCTATGCACTTGGGTTCCTAATAGCTGTAGTAATGAAGCCAGGTAAGCGTTCGGGAGGAGCCCAAGCCACTTTTGTCTAGCGAGTATTTTGCAAGGGGGGCAGGAAAGCGCTGCGCCCTGCTCCTTGCTGCCCTCGCGTGTCTGAAAGGCGGCACTGCACGCGGGAGGGGGGGCGCGCTCACGGCTGCCCTCGCGTGTCGACAAGGCAGCACTGCAGCCGCCGGCGGCCACCGCTGCGTACGGAGACCGTTGCGGGCAGCCGGCGCACACGTGCGCGCTGCCGGTCGCCGTGTTGGCCGCTACTCTGCGCTCTCTCGGGGACGGGTAAGCGCAGGGGCCGCGCTCGTGCCCCCTGCCCGGTGCTCACGGACCGGGAGCGCTTTTCCCGAGAGGGCTTTTCCTTCTCGGTGCTTCCTGGGGGCGCGGGGACGGGCAGTGCCGTCTCGGAGCTGCTCCGCGGCGCTCTCTCCCCGGGGCAGCCCCAGCGCCTGCTCGCTGATGCCCGCCGCTCTCTCGGGCGCGGGCAGAGCAGCCTCGGGGCGCTCGCTGCTCGGCCTGAGCGCCGGGGTGGCGCGGCGGGCTGCGGTTGGCGCGCGGGAGCCGGCCGGCTGCAGCGCGGCGCTGCGACCACGCGAGGGTGGGGCCATTGCGGGTCTGGGCTGCCTCGCGCTCCGCTCCCCCCGCCCCTCGCGCTCCCCCCGCCCCTCGCGCTCCCCCCGCCCCTCGCGCTCCCCCCGCCCCTCGCGCTCCCCCCGCCCCTCGCGCTCCCCCCGCCCCTCTCTCGCGGTCCTGGGCCGCGCACGCGCGGTGCGGCGGCGCGAGCCCTGGGCGGCCGGCGCACGCGCGGTGCGGCGGCGCGAGCCCTGGGCGGCCGGCGCACGCGCGGTGCGGCGGCGCGAGCCCTGGGCGGCCGGCGCACGCGCGGTGCGGCGGCGCGAGCCCTGGGCGGCCGGCGCACGCGCGGTGCGGCGGCGGGCAAGATGGCGGCGAGCAGGGCGGGTGTTTTGGCTGGACGGCGGCGGGCGAGGGCAGAGGCGGGCTGGAGTCGAGCATGTGGGGGCCGCGGTGAGGCGAGGTGAGGCGAGCGTGTGCCTTCGGGTGGCCGCGGGTGTCGGGCTGTGTCCTGCCAGCCGGGGCCGTCGCTGCGTGGAGGCGGCGGGGCGGGGGGGGGGGGAGTCGGGCCGGGGTCCGCGCCGCGCCGGGTCTGCCGGAGCGCGGCTCTGACTCTCCCTTTTGCGTGTGTCGCCTGTAGGGCCCCGGTTCCTCCCCAGCGCGGGCCGGGGCGTGCGCTCGCCCCTGCGGACGCAGCCTGGAGGAGTGTGTGTGGGGTGCCTGCGCGGGGGTCTGGATGTCTCTAGCAGCGGCACGGCAGCCTGATGCCTCCTCTCGTCTGGGACGCGGGGTCCTTGGGGAGTTCCCTGCTGCCTCCTCTGGCGTTCTCTGCGAGCTCATAGATCCCTCCACCTCCTCTCCCCCCCCCCCCCCCCGCCCCGCTCCCCTGTCTGGTGGGGTGGGAGACCGGTGGCTGCTCCCGCCGAGCTGAGAGCCACGTAGGGCACCCCTGTGTGCTCACTACGCATCTGGGATGGCACCCCTGCCCTGAGGGCCCCGCAGAGTCCCACCCTTCCTGCAACCAGCCCCCCCAGAGCCATTAAACCACCCACAAATCCTGCCCCAACACCCCCACAGGCCCCAAAACGCCTCCGAGCCCTGCCGCAATGTTGTCACTGACTCCAGACCTTCCCCTGCACTCTGTGCAAGGCCCCAAACTTTCCTCAAACTGCTGCCAGACCCAGTGCCCGCAGCAGTGAGGCGTTCTAACAAAGATGGGGTGCGATGTGCGTCTCCGCCTCGACTCAGTCCCGCTTTAGAGAAACAGGAAGTTACAGCACTTCCTGGTGAAGAGTGTTGACGGGTGAATGTGCGGATGACAAAGAGACTTTTCTCTCTTTTCTTCTGAGCCGCCTCTCAGAAGCCTCTGTGTGTGCACGATGTGGCTGATCTGGGATAATCGTGCTGTGCGCAGTGCTTAAGGAGAACATTGCCCTAAAATGGAGGGCTAAGGAATAGCCTAAAAAACCTAAAAGGCTCGGGAAGAGCAAAAGAGAACACCGATGGGCTCTGGGAAGCCCCAGTGATGCTAGCGAAAACAGCGTGGCTTTTAGGCACCTCCTCAGAGCAGCAGCAATGTCTCGCTCCAGCCTATGGGACAATGGGGACTCTTAATTACCGCCTTGAATTACCACAAGTGTTGCAAAAGCAGAAGGGACTAGGGAGCATGCAGAGCAGGTTATGGACTATATGTCAAGTTTAAACAAGCAACAAGCCCCTCTGCAGACAGAAACAGGTTTAGCCCTAAGTAATAGACGAAGGTAGCTGTGAGTAACGTGAAGCGAAGCAGTGACGTCAGTCACCCCGAAAGCCTCGGAGAAGCGGTCTGAAAATCTGGTACCCTCGCGGCCTCGGCAGTCTTTTTGGTTTGTTTGGCAAGGTAGCCCACCGAAGGGGGACATCTCGAAGAGAAGCAGCAAGACCTGGGGATCCGGTGGTTCATTTTGGTCGTCGCCTGTGAGGCCAGCATGCAAGAGTAAGAGGAAGCTAGGAGCAGTCTCAAAAAGGTAATAGGTTTGAAAGGGAGACACGCAAATCGAGGGCTGTCGTTCCTCCACGTAGTTAAAGACCGAGAGAGTTGTGGGTTAAGCGCATGCATACGAGGGTTTGCGAACAGTAACAATAACACTGAAGCGGAATAAAAATAAGGTTTCGTGGAAGATGGCGTTAGGAAGGTATTAGGCGACGTGCCCGCCTGCCTAATAACCTAGCCCTAATTGCTGTGTGTAACGTTTCCAGACCGTTTACCCTGCAACGTATGGTGCAAAGTGCCGTATTAAGACCTTTCCCTTAAGGAAAAGAAGAAGGAAAAAAAGAAAAAAAGGGGGAAAAAGAAAACAGGGTAAAGAGAAAAAGATCATGCATAAACCTAAGCGTTTCACTGGAAGTAAAACGCGAGTTTATCGCTTCCTTACAGATATGGAACCGAGGACAGCAAATGCTGACGAAGAGAAGAGACGGACGAGCGTTTGCTTGCGGTTAATACCGAAGGGACGGGATGAAACAAGGAAGCCAGAATGCAGCGGCCCCTCGATATCACCAGGAACTGCTACAGGAGGAGGCGTTCTGGCACGGGTAACTAGGGTAAGTATCGCTAATGACCGTTAGCAGTTATTTCGGCCTCCCCGAGGCAGCGCTGAGGACTGAGTAACCCGTTCCTGCCCTGTGGCTGCTGTTCCCTGTATCTGCCTTAGCTTTGCTTTGGCTGTTTCTGTTTTGTTTTGTTATCGTACACGCAGCTACGGAAAGGAATAGATGTCATACTTACTTTTTTAGATTAATTGCCACGGCTGAAGTTGAAGAGACCAAGAAACGTAAGCCCCGAAGGGGCACATCTTGAAGAGAGGGGGCTAGACCTAGCGATGCAGTTGTTCGTTTTGGTCGTCGCCTGTGAGGCCAGCATGCAAGAGTAAGAGGAAGCTAGGAGCAGTCTCAAAAAGGTAATAGGTTTGAAAGGGAGACAGGCAAATCGAGGGCTGTCGTTCCTCCACGTAGTTAAAGACCGAGAGAGTTGTCGGTTAAGCGCATGCATACGAGGGTTTGCGAACAGTAACAATAACACTGAAGCGGAATAAAAATAAGGTTTCGTGGAAGATGGCGTTAGGTAGGTATTAGGCGACGTGCCCGCCTGCCTAATAACCTAGCCCTAATTGCTGTGTGTAACGTTTCCAGACCGTTTACCCTGCAACGTATGGTGCAAAGTGCCGTATTAAGACCTTTCCCTTAAGGAAAAGAAGAAGGAAAAAAAGAAAAAAAAGGGGGAAAAAGAAAACAGGGTAAAGAGAAAAAGATCATGCATAAACCTAAGCGTTTCACTGGAAGTAAAACGCGAGTTCATCGCTTCCTTACAGAGATGGAACCAAGGACAGCAAATGCTGACGAGGAGAAGAGACGGACGAGCGTTTGCTTGCGGTTAATACCGAAGGGACGGGATGAAACAAGGAAGCCAGAATGCAGCGGCCCCTCGATATCACCAGGAACTGCTACAGGAGGAGGCGTTCTGGCACGGGTAACTAGGGTAAGTATCGCTGATGACCGTTAGCAGTTATTTCGGCCTCCCCGAGGCAGCGCTGAGGACTGAGTAACCCGTTCCTACCCTGTGGCTGCTGTTCCCTGTATCTGCCTTAGCTTTGCTTTGGCTGTTTCTCTTTTGTTTTGTTATCGTACACGCAGCTACGGAAAGGAATAGATGTCATACTTACTTTTTTAGATTAATTGCCACGGCTGAAGTTGAAGAGACCAAGAAACGTAAGCCCCGAAGGGGCACATCTTGAAGAGAGGGGGCTAGACCTAGCGATCCAGTTGTTCGTTTTGGTCGTCGCCTGTGAGGCCAGCATGCAAGAGTAAGAGGAAGCTAGGAGCAGTCTCAAAAAGGTAATAGGTTTGAAAGGGAGACAGGCAAATCGAGGGCTGTCATTCCTCCACGTAGTTAAAGACCGAGAGAGTTGTCGGTTAAGCGCATGCATACGAGGGTTTGCGAACAGTAACAATAACACTGAAGCGGAATAAAAATAAGGTTTCGTGGAAGATGGCGTTAGGAAGGTATTAGGCGACGTGCCCGCCTGCCTAATAACCTAGCCCTAATTGCTGTGTGTAACGTTTCCAGACCGTTTACCCTGCAACGTATGGTGCAAAGTGCCGTATTAAGACCTTTCCCTTAAGGAAAAGAAGAAGGAAAAAAGGGGGAAAAAGAAAACAGGGTAAAGAGAAAAAGATCATGCATAAACCTAAGCGTTTCACTGGAAGTAAAACGCGAGTTTATCGCTTCCTTACAGAGATGGAACCAAGGACAGCAAATGCTGACGAGGAGAAGAGACGGACGAGCGTTTGCTTGCGGTTAATACCGAAGGGACGGGATGAAACAAGGAAGCCAGAATGCAGCGGCCCCTCGATATCACCAGGAACTGCTACAGGAGGAGGCGTTCTGGCACGGGTAACTAGGGTAAGTATCGCTAATGACCGTTAGCAGTTATTTCGGCCTCCCCGAGGCAGCGCTGAGGACTAAGTAACCTGAGGGGCTCTGGCCTGGGTTGGGGCAGAAGTGCAGGCAGGCGGGATCAGGCATTTTCCTCTCAGCTCTCCAAGCTGAATCCTAGCCCTGAAGGAAAAAGCACTGGGGGGAGGCTACTCGGACACCTGCCACGTCGAGGGCAGGGGCAGGAGCTGACCCTTCCCCGACGGATGGACGGACGGACGGACAGACGCTGGTGCGGCGGTGACTCTTTGGATATCGTAGGTAAGGGGAGGCACGCTGGTGCCGAGCTCCAGGGCGGTTTGCCTGAACACGATGCCCGGGGCAGGAGGTTACGCATTGTGTCCGGGGCTGGGAGCTGGTCTCCGAGTCCCATGTACTTGGGAGTGCCTGCGCTTGCCAGGGAGCCCGGTGCTGTTCCCAGAGCTGCGGGGAATTTCCCTTGCGTTGCCTGGACCCTCGGGGCTCTTGGGGGTGTTTCCCCTCATCGCAAGGGCAGCCAGAGCCCCTCCAGGGCTGCGTGAGGTCCCCGAACCGCTCCCGGATTTGCTTTTGGCACTCCGCAGTGTCGCTCGTGTGCCTGGGGCAGCCTGCAGGCGCCATCCTGTCAGCCGCGTTGAGCCCTGCGGCGTGCCTGGTGACCCCTCTGGTGTGCGCCAAGGCCCTTCCTCTGTATTTTGGTCTGCCCCAGAGCCCTGCACTTGCCCTCTGATGCCCTCAGGACCCCTCAGTTCACATTCTGGGTTGCCCCCGAGCCCTCTGCGCGCCTTTCGGTGTGCCCCGTGGCCCCGTGTGTGTTTTGCGGCACGCCGCAGAGGTCTCTGTTTAGCTTTTTCTCCTGTCCTGGAGTTTTCTGGGTGTGCCCCAGGGCCCTCCTTTTGGTGCCCCCCGAGTCACTCTGTTTGCTCTATCGTTGTTTTTTTTTTTTTTTTTTTTTTCTTGACTTGTGTTGCACCCAGAGCTCTCGATTTGTTCTCTTGTGCTCCGCATACTCCCCTTTCCGCACTCTACACCCCAGGCAGGGCTCTCCCTTCAGCTCTCAGCAAGCTGCTGTCAGGAGAGTGGGGGTGCCTCTGCTGCCCTGGCAGCCCCAGCTGTCCCTGAAGGGGCTGATGGCCAGGCCCCCTGCCCAGTTCCTGCAGGCCCACAGCTGCGGGCCCTGGGGCTGGGATGAATGCCAGGGGGAGCTGGGTGGCAGGACAGGCCCCAGGTGGGGCTGATGGCAAGGGCAGGCCCACATTTGGGGGCTGGGGCCGCAGTTGGGGGGAGCTGGCGCTGGGGCAGGAGCTGGGCAGCGGAGCTGCCACGGAGCACGGCCCTTTGGGCCCAGCCCGGCGGCCGCCCCGCGGAGGAGGTGAGCGGGGCCGGGGGAGGCGCGCTGCAGGCTGCGGGTCCCGCATGTGCCGGGGGTCCCGGCGGCTGGGAGCGTCCCGGGGCCACGGAGGCGGGGGGAGGAAGGGGGTGCGCCGGGGCTGTGGTGCGGTTTACTGCGCGGTCGGAGGAGCGCGGGGCGGGGGGGGGGTCTCCTGTGTCAGCTCGGGAGCGTGTCGGGGAGCGGGGGGAGGAGGGTCGTGGAGGGGCGGGGGCAGTGTCGGAGCTGAGGCGGGGCCGGTCGCGGGGGTGTCGGGGGAGCCCCGGGCCGGTGGTGGGGCCGGCGGGGCCGCGCTCGGGGCTCTGCGGCCGTTTCCGGGGGGACAGGGGGGAAGGGGAAGGGGGGCGGGACGGAAAGGAACGGAATGTGCCGAGGGTCAAAGGTGCCCCAGCGCTGCGGGTGGGGGGCGGGCGTTGGGGGGCGGGACTGCGGGGAGCCGTAGCTTTCGGCGCGGCATGCCGGGAGCAGTAGTCTTCCGGCACTGGGCTTCCGGTGGGGCCTGTTTGTTCTGAGCGCGGCATGCTGGGAGCGGTAGTCTTCCGGCACTGGGCTTCCGGGCCGCCCTTTTCGCGTGCACGGTATGCTGGGAGGTGTAGTCTTCTCAGGCGGGGCTACTGGGTGACCATGCTGCGCCTCTCGAGGTGGCCCCGCGGGGGGGGGGCGGCGGCGGCAGGTCCCTGCCAGCGGGGTTCCCAGCAGGCGGCCGCGTGGCAGGCCAGGAGCTGTAGTGCCCGCTGGGTCTGTTCCTTACTGGACATGTGTCACTCACGCCTGAGTCCCCACAGGTCACGGGGGACAGTGGAATGCCCCTGTTTTTCCCCGGTACAGGGCAGGAAGTGTTTTCCATCTCCGATGGTGTTGCAAGACAACCTTGGAAGCTCAGAAAGAGTGTTCCTGCTGTTTAAACTAGGCAGATGAGGAGAACACCCCCCCCCCCCCTCAATTTCCTGGGAGGAAATAATTCTTTAATCAAGGCCATGCTAGAAGTGCTAAAGCCTTAAAGAAATAGTAAATCAAAATGTTTTGTTTTCTATGTAGACGTTGCCGATTTAGCAAAGGAATTCGAGGTATCCCCGAACTGAACTGTCCTCATTATAATACAAGAAAATCACGCCCATAGGTCAGAAAGACCTGTGCCCGGGTGAAGACCCCTCCCCTGAGCATGCGTAGTTTTAAAATGGTGTGTAAGCAATATTAGAATTGTATGTAAATCACTAACCAACCGGTGTAAGAGGGAAAGTTGCAAACCTTGCAACTTGTATAAATGCTACTTGGAAAGCCGGGGAGGGGGGGAGGGAGGGGGGGAAGTTGCGCTTGATTTGTGGGGAAAACACCGAGCAGCCAGGCTTGCACAACTCTGAAATAAATAAGCAAATGTCTCTCCTGAGCGTGTCATTATTGGCTTAGTGCACAGCGGGCAACGAATCCGCTTTTCGGACAGCAGCGTGACCAGGCGCAGGGTTGTCCCCGGGGGCTGGGGCTGTCCCTCTTGGAAATGGGGAGGGCGGGAAGAGTAGGAGGGGTGCTGCGGGCTCCTGGGGGTCGTAGCTTTGCTCAGGATTGGGGCCGGTTAGGCAGCTGCTGGGAGGAGTGGCGGTGCTGGGAGGGCACGGTGCGGAGCTGTCCTGCTGTGCAGCGCAAGGGAAAGTCGACCAGCACCGTTGCTGTCCGAGGACCCTGGAACAGCCCGAGAGACCCTGGAACAGCCACCCCACGGACACCGTGTCACTGCCTCGCAAGGCCACCGCATGCAGGTACGTTTGACTACATCCGGCAGAAGAAATGTAAGCCGAAGGATCAGGGCAAATAGCTGCTTGTCTAGGTTTGTTACCTAGCGACGCACTGGCAAAGCTTTTTATGAACACCCGTACTCGATCGAGTGCGTATTCATTCTGTGAATATTAATTACTGCCAGACCGCGTACGTCACTGATGCTTTAAAGCAAGTCGGTGGCGCTGGGGTAGCACGTGTAGTGGAGGCTAAATGCAATAATACCTCGTTTTGATGTTGTTCTCTTCTACGAAAGCACTTGGAGCAGATTAAGACATTTCTCGTCCTATTTTGTTTATTGAGTGGACCCTGATACTGGGGAGAAGCTGCCGTGAAGCAGACCTAGTAGTCAGCTTCCTTAGAGAAGGCGTCTTGTCCTGTATTTGAGGGCTTCCGGTACGTTTTGACAGACAGTAGTGAGTGACGGGTTTCCTTTGGACCCCCCGGGGAGCAGAAAGTTCTGCCGGGAAGGCAAAATGTTTCTTGCGGCTGGGTTGGAAGAAGCTGGCTGCTGATGCAAGGCAGTGACAATTCTGGGGAGTCGCGGGAAGTTTTGAAAAGACGGTCGTTCCCTTTGCTAGAAGGCTATGCACTTGGGTTCCTAATAGCTGTAGTAATGAAGCCAGGTAAGCGTTCGGGAGGAGCCCAAGCCACTTTTGTCTAGCGAGTATTTTGCAAGGGGGGCAGGAAAGCGCTGCGCCCTGCTCCTTGCTGCCCTCGCGTGTCTGAAAGGCGGCACTGCACGCGGGAGGGGGGGCGCGCTCACGGCTGCCCTCGCGTGTCGACAAGGCAGCACTGCAGCCGCCGGCGGCCACCGCTGCGTACGGAGACCGTTGCGGGCAGCCGGCGCACACGTGCGCGCTGCCGGTCGCCGTGTTGGCCGCTACTCTGCGCTCTCTCGGGGACGGGTAAGCGCAGGGGCCGCGCTCGTGCCCCCTGCCCGGTGCTCACGGACCGGGAGCGCTTTTCCCGAGAGGGCTTTTCCTTCTCGGTGCTTCCTGGGGGCGCGGGGACGGGCAGTGCCGTCTCGGAGCTGCTCCGCGGCGCTCTCTCCCCGGGGCAGCCCCAGCGCCTGCTCGCTGATGCCCGCCGCTCTCTCGGGCGCGGGCAGAGCAGCCTCGGGGCGCTCGCTGCTCGGCCTGAGCGCCGGGGTGGCGCGGCGGGCTGCGGTTGGCGCGCGGGAGCCGGCCGGCTGCAGCGCGGCGCTGCGACCACGCGAGGGTGGGGCCATTGCGGGTCTGGGCTGCCTCGCGCTCCGCTCCCCCCGCCCCTCGCGCTCCCCCCGCCCCTCGCGCTCCCCCCGCCCCTCGCGCTCCCCCCGCCCCTCGCGCTCCCCCCGCCCCTCGCGCTCCCCCCGCCCCTCGCGCTCCCCCCGCCCCTCGCGCTCCCCCCGCCCCTCGCGCTCCCCCCGCCCCTCGCGCTCCCCCCGCCCCTCTCTCGCGGTCCTGGGCCGCGCACGCGCGGTGCGGCGGCGCGAGCCCTGGGCGGCCGGCGCACGCGCGGTGCGGCGGCGCGAGCCCTGGGCGGCCGGCGCACGCGCGGTGCGGCGGCGCGAGCCCTGGGCGGCCGGCGCACGCGCGGTGCGGCGGCGCGAGCCCTGGGCGGCCGGCGCACGCGCGGTGCGGCGGCGGGCAAGATGGCGGCGAGCAGGGCGGGTGTTTTGGCTGGACGGCGGCGGGCGAGGGCAGAGGCGGGCTGGAGTCGAGCATGTGGGGGCCGCGGTGAGGCGAGGTGAGGCGAGCGTGTGCCTTCGGGTGGCCGCGGGTGTCGGGCTGTGTCCTGCCAGCCGGGGCCGTCGCTGCGTGGAGGCGGCGGGGCGGGGGGGGGGGGAGTCGGGCCGGGGTCCGCGCCGCGCCGGGTCTGCCGGAGCGCGGCTCTGACTCTCCCTTTTGCGTGTGTCGCCTGTAGGGCCCCGGTTCCTCCCCAGCGCGGGCCGGGGCGTGCGCTCGCCCCTGCGGACGCAGCCTGGAGGAGTGTGTGTGGGGTGCCTGCGCGGGGGTCTGGATGTCTCTAGCAGCGGCACGGCAGCCTGATGCCTCCTCTCGTCTGGGACGCGGGGTCCTTGGGGAGTTCCCTGCTGCCTCCTCTGGCGTTCTCTGCGAGCTCATAGATCCCTCCACCTCCTCTCCCCCCCCCCCCCCCGCCCCGCTCCCCTGTCTGGTGGGGTGGGAGACCGGTGGCTGCTCCCGCCGAGCTGAGAGCCACGTAGGGCACCCCTGTGTGCTCACTACGCATCTGGGATGGCACCCCTGCCCTGAGGGCCCCGCAGAGTCCCACCCTTCCTGCAACCAGCCCCCCCAGAGCCATTAAACCACCCACAAATCCTGCCCCAACACCCCCACAGGCCCCAAAACGCCTCCGAGCCCTGCCGCAATGTTGTCACTGACTCCAGACCTTCCCCTGCACTCTGTGCAAGGCCCCAAACTTTCCTCAAACTGCTGCCAGACCCAGTGCCCGCAGCAGTGAGGCGTTCTAACAAAGATGGGGTGCGATGTGCGTCTCCGCCTCGACTCAGTCCCGCTTTAGAGAAACAGGAAGTTACAGCACTTCCTGGTGAAGAGTGTTGACGGGTGAATGTGCGGATGACAAAGAGACTTTTCTCTCTTTTCTTCTGAGCCGCCTCTCAGAAGCCTCTGTGTGTGCACGATGTGGCTGATCTGGGATAATCGTGCTGTGCGCAGTGCTTAAGGAGAACATTGCCCTAAAATGGAGGGCTAAGGAATAGCCTAAAAAACCTAAAAGGCTCGGGAAGAGCAAAAGAGAACACCGATGGGCTCTGGGAAGCCCCAGTGATGCTAGCGAAAACAGCGTGGCTTTTAGGCACCTCCTCAGAGCAGCAGCAATGTCTCGCTCCAGCCTATGGGACAATGGGGACTCTTAATTACCGCCTTGAATTACCACAAGTGTTGCAAAAGCAGAAGGGACTAGGGAGCATGCAGAGCAGGTTATGGACTATATGTCAAGTTTAAACAAGCAACAAGCCCCTCTGCAGACAGAAACAGGTTTAGCCCTAAGTAATAGACGAAGGTAGCTGTGAGTAACGTGAAGCGAAGCAGTGACGTCAGTCACCCCGAAAGCCTCGGAGAAGCGGTCTGAAAATCTGGTACCCTCGCGGCCTCGGCAGTCTTTTTGGTTTGTTTGGCAAGGTAGCCCACCGAAGGGGGACATCTCGAAGAGAAGCAGCAAGACCTGGGGATCCGGTGGTTCATTTTGGTCGTCGCCTGTGAGGCCAGCATGCAAGAGTAAGAGGAAGCTAGGAGCAGTCTCAAAAAGGTAATAGGTTTGAAAGGGAGACACGCAAATCGAGGGCTGTCGTTCCTCCACGTAGTTAAAGACCGAGAGAGTTGTGGGTTAAGCGCATGCATACGAGGGTTTGCGAACAGTAACAATAACACTGAAGCGGAATAAAAATAAGGTTTCGTGGAAGATGGCGTTAGGAAGGTATTAGGCGACGTGCCCGCCTGCCTAATAACCTAGCCCTAATTGCTGTGTGTAACGTTTCCAGACCGTTTACCCTGCAACGTATGGTGCAAAGTGCCGTATTAAGACCTTTCCCTTAAGGAAAAGAAGAAGGAAAAAAAGAAAAAAAGGGGGAAAAAGAAAACAGGGTAAAGAGAAAAAGATCATGCATAAACCTAAGCGTTTCACTGGAAGTAAAACGCGAGTTTATCGCTTCCTTACAGATATGGAACCGAGGACAGCAAATGCTGACGAAGAGAAGAGACGGACGAGCGTTTGCTTGCGGTTAATACCGAAGGGACGGGATGAAACAAGGAAGCCAGAATGCAGCGGCCCCTCGATATCACCAGGAACTGCTACAGGAGGAGGCGTTCTGGCACGGGTAACTAGGGTAAGTATCGCTAATGACCGTTAGCAGTTATTTCGGCCTCCCCGAGGCAGCGCTGAGGACTGAGTAACCCGTTCCTGCCCTGTGGCTGCTGTTCCCTGTATCTGCCTTAGCTTTGCTTTGGCTGTTTCTGTTTTGTTTTGTTATCGTACACGCAGCTACGGAAAGGAATAGATGTCATACTTACTTTTTTAGATTAATTGCCACGGCTGAAGTTGAAGAGACCAAGAAACGTAAGCCCCGAAGGGGCACATCTTGAAGAGAGGGGGCTAGACCTAGCGATGCAGTTGTTCGTTTTGGTCGTCGCCTGTGAGGCCAGCATGCAAGAGTAAGAGGAAGCTAGGAGCAGTCTCAAAAAGGTAATAGGTTTGAAAGGGAGACAGGCAAATCGAGGGCTGTCATTCCTCCACGTAGTTAAAGACCGAGAGAGTTGTCGGTTAAGCGCATGCATACGAGGGTTTGCGAACAGTAACAATAACACTGAAGCGGAATAAAAATAAGGTTTCGTGGAAGATGGCGTTAGGTAGGTATTAGGCGACGTGCCCGCCTGCCTAATAACCTAGCCCTAATTGCTGTGTGTAACGTTTCCAGACCGTTTACCCTGCAACGTATGGTGCAAAGTGCCGTATTAAGACCTTTCCCTTAAGGAAAAGAAGAAGGAAAAAAGGGGGAAAAAGAAAACAGGGTAAAGAGAAAAAGATCATGCATAAACCTAAGCGTTTCACTGGAAGTAAAACGCGAGTTCATCGCTTCCTTACAGAGATGGAACCGAGGACAGCAAATGCTGACGAGGAGAAGAGACGGACGAGCGTTTGCTTGCGGTTAATACCGAAGGGACGGGATGAAACAAGGAAGCCAGAATGCAGCGGCCCCTCGATATCACCAGGAACTGCTACAGGAGGAGGCGTTCTGGCACGGGTAACTAGGGTAAGTATCGCTGATGACCGTTAGCAGTTATTTCGGCCTCCCCGAGGCAGCGCTGAGGACTGAGTAACCCGTTCCTACCCTGTGGCTGCTGTTCCCTGTATCTGCCTTAGCTTTGCTTTGGCTGTTTCTCTTTTGTTTTGTTATCGTACACGCAGCTACGGAAAGGAATAGATGTCATACTTACTTTTTTAGATTAATTGCCACGGCTGAAGTTGAAGAGACCAAGAAACGTAAGCCCCGAAGGGGCACATCTTGAAGAGAGGGGGCTAGACCTAGCGATGCAGTTGTTCGTTTTGGTCGTCGCCTGTGAGGCCAGCATGCAAGAGTAAGAGGAAGCTAGGAGCAGTCTCAAAAAGGTAATAGGTTTGAAAGGGAGACAGGCAAATCGAGGGCTGTCGTTCCTCCACGTAGTTAAAGACCGAGAGAGTTGTCGGTTAAGCGCATGCATACGAGGGTTTGCGAACAGTAACAATAACACTGAAGCGGAATAAAATAAGGTTTCGTGGAAGATGGCGTTAGGTAGGTATTAGGCGACGTGCCCGCCTGCCTAATAACCTAGCCCTAATTGCTGTGTGTAACGTTTCCAGACCGTTTACCCTGCAACGTATGGTGCAAAGTGCCGTATTAAGACCTTTCCCTTAAGGAAAAGAAGAAGGAAAAAAGAAAAAAAGGGGGAAAAAGAAAACAGGGTAAAGAGAAAAAGATCATGCATAAACCTAAGCGTTTCACTGGAAGTAAAACGCGAGTTTATCGCTTCCTTACAGAGATGGAACCAAGGACAGCAAATGCTGACGAGGAGAAGAGACGGACGAGCGTTTGCTTGCGGTTAATACCGAAGGGACGGGATGAAACAAGGAAGCCAGAATGCAGCGGCCCCTCGATATCACCAGGAACTGCTACAGGAGGAGGCGTTCTGGCACGGGTAACTAGGGTAAGTATCGCTAATGACCGTTAGCAGTTATTTCGGCCTCCCCGAGGCAGCGCTGAGGACTAAGTAACCTGAGGGGCTCTGGCCTGGGTTGGGGCAGAAGTGCAGGCAGGCGGGATCAGGCATTTTCCTCTCAGCTCTCCAAGCTGAATCCTAGCCCTGAAGGAAAAAGCACTGGGGGGAGGCTACTCGGACACCTGCCACGTCGAGGGCAGGGGCAGGAGCTGACCCTTCCCCGACGGATGGACGGACGGACGGACAGACGCTGGTGCGGCGGTGACTCTTTGGATATCGTAGGTAAGGGGAGGCACGCTGGTGCCGAGCTCCAGGGCGGTTTGCCTGAACACGATGCCCGGGGCAGGAGGTTACGCATTGTGTCCGGGGCTGGGAGCTGGTCTCCGAGTCCCATGTACTTGGGAGTGCCTGCGCTTGCCAGGGAGCCCGGTGCTGTTCCCAGAGCTGCGGGGAATTTCCCTTGCGTTGCCTGGACCCTCGGGGCTCTTGGGGGTGTTTCCCCTCATCGCAAGGGCAGCCAGAGCCCCTCCAGGGCTGCGTGAGGTCCCCGAACCGCTCCCGGATTTGCTTTTGGCACTCCGCAGTGTCGCTCGTGTGCCTGGGGCAGCCTGCAGGCGCCATCCTGTCAGCCGCGTTGAGCCCTGCGGCGTGCCTGGTGACCCCTCTGGTGTGCGCCAAGGCCCTTCCTCTGTATTTTGGTCTGCCCCAGAGCCCTGCACTTGCCCTCTGATGCCCTCAGGACCCCTCAGTTCACATTCTGGGTTGCCCCCGAGCCCTCTGCGCGCCTTTCGGTGCGCCCCGTGGCCCCGTGTGTGTTTTGCGGCACGCCGCAGAGGTCTCTGTTTAGCTTTTTCTCCTGTCCTGGAGTTTTCTGGGTGTGCCCCAGGGCCCTCCTTTTGGTGCCCCCCGAGTCACTCTGTTTGCTCTATCGTTGTTCTTTTTTTTTTTTTTTTTTTCTTGACTTGTGTTGCACCCAGAGCTCTCGATTTGTTCTCTTGTGCTCCGCATACTCCCCTTTCCGCACTCTACACCCCAGGCAGGGCTCTCCCTTCAGCTCTCAGCAAGCTGCTGTCAGGAGAGTGGGGGTGCCTCTGCTGCCCTGGCAGCCCCAGCTGTCCCTGAAGGGGCTGATGGCCAGGCCCCCTGCCCAGTTCCTGCAGGCCCACAGCTGTGGGCCCTGGGGCTGGGATGAATGCCAGGGGGAGCTGGGTGGCAGGACAGGCCCCAGGTGGGGCTGATGGCAAGGGCAGGCCCACATTTGGGGGCTGGGGCCGCAGTTGGGGGGAGCTGGCGCTGGGGCAGGAGCTGGGCAGCGGAGCTGCCACGGAGCACGGCCCTTTGGGCCCAGCCCGGCGGCCGCCCCGCGGAGGAGGTGAGCGGGGCCGGGGGAGGCGCGCTGCAGGCTGCGGGTCCCGCATGTGCCGGGGGTCCCGGCGGCTGGGAGCGTCCCGGGGCCACGGAGGCGGGGGGAGGAAGGGGGTGCGCCGGGGCTGTGGTGCGGTTTACTGCGCGGTCGGAGGAGCGCGGGGCGGGGGGGGGGTCTCCTGTGTCAGCTCGGGAGCGTGTCGGGGAGCGGGGGGAGGAGGGTCGTGGAGGGGCGGGGGCAGTGTCGGAGCTGAGGCGGGGCCGGTCGCGGGGGTGTCGGGGGAGCCCCGGGCCGGTGGTGGGGCCGGCGGGGCCGCGCTCGGGGCTCTGCGGCCGTTTCCGGGGGGACAGGGGGGAAGGGGAAGGGGGGCGGGACGGAAAGGAACGGAATGTGCCGAGGGTCAAAGGTGCCCCAGCGCTGCGGGTGGGGGGCGGGCGTTGGGGGGCGGGACTGCGGGGAGCCGTAGCTTTCGGCGCGGCATGCCGGGAGCAGTAGTCTTCCGGCACTGGGCTTCCGGTGGGGCCTGTTTGTTCTGAGCGCGGCATGCTGGGAGCGGTAGTCTTCCGGCACTGGGCTTCCGGGCCGCCCTTTTCGCGTGCACGGTATGCTGGGAGGTGTAGTCTTCTCAGGCGGGGCTACTGGGTGACCATGCTGCGCCTCTCGAGGTGGCCCCGCGGGGGGGGGGCGGCGGCGGCAGGTCCCTGCCAGCGGGGTTCCCAGCAGGCGGCCGCGTGGCAGGCCAGGAGCTGTAGTGCCCGCTGGGTCTGTTCCTTACTGGACATGTGTCACTCACGCCTGAGTCCCCACAGGTCACGGGGGACAGTGGAATGCCCCTGTTTTTCCCCGGTACAGGGCAGGAAGTGTTTTCCATCTCCGATGGTGTTGCAAGACAACCTTGGAAGCTCAGAAAGAGTGTTCCTGCTGTTTAAACTAGGCAGATGAGGAGAACACCCCCCCCCCCCCCCCAATTTCCTGGGAGGAAATAATTCTTTAATCAAGGCCATGCTAGAAGTGCTAAAGCCTTAAAGAAATAGTAAATCAAAATGTTTTGTTTTCTATGTAGACGTTGCCGATTTAGCAAAGGAATTCGAGGTATCCCCGAACTGAACTGTCCTCATTATAATACAAGAAAATCACGCCCATAGGTCAGAAAGACCTGTGCCCGGGTGAAGACCCCTCCCCTGAGCATGCGTAGTTTTAAAATGGTGTGTAAGCAATATTAGAATTGTATGTAAATCACTAACCAACCGGTGTAAGAGGGAAAGTTGCAAACCTTGCAACTTGTATAAATGCTACTTGGAAAGCCGGGGAGGGGGGGAGGGAGGGGGGGAAGTTGCGCTTGATTTGTGGGGAAAACACCGAGCAGCCAGGCTTGCACAACTCTGAAATAAATAAGCAAATGTCTCTCCTGAGCGTGTCATTATTGGCTTAGTGCACAGCGGGCAACGAATCCGCTTTTCGGACAGCAGCGTGACCAGGCGCAGGGTTGTCCCCGGGGGCTGGGGCTGTCCCTCTTGGAAATGGGGAGGGCGGGAAGAGTAGGAGGGGTGCTGCGGGCTCCTGGGGGTCGTAGCTTTGCTCAGGATTGGGGCCGGTTAGGCAGCTGCTGGGAGGAGTGGCGGTGCTGGGAGGGCACGGTGCGGAGCTGTCCTGCTGTGCAGCGCAAGGGAAAGTCGACCAGCACCGTTGCTGTCCGAGGACCCTGGAACAGCCCGAGAGACCCTGGAACAGCCACCCCACGGACACCGTGTCACTGCCTCGCAAGGCCACCGCATGCAGGTACGTTTGACTACATCCGGCAGAAGAAATGTAAGCCGAAGGATCAGGGCAAATAGCTGCTTGTCTAGGTTTGTTACCTAGCGACGCACTGGCAAAGCTTTTTATGAACACCCGTACTCGATCGAGTGCGTATTCATTCTGTGAATATTAATTACTGCCAGACCGCGTACGTCACTGATGCTTTAAAGCAAGTCGGTGGCGCTGGGGTAGCACGTGTAGTGGAGGCTAAATGCAATAATACCTCGTTTTGATGTTGTTCTCTTCTACGAAAGCACTTGGAGCAGATTAAGACATTTCTCGTCCTATTTTGTTTATTGAGTGGACCCTGATACTGGGGAGAAGCTGCCGTGAAGCAGACCTAGTAGTCAGCTTCCTTAGAGAAGGCGTCTTGTCCTGTATTTGAGGGCTTCCGGTACGTTTTGACAGACAGTAGTGAGTGACGGGTTTCCTTTGGACCCCCCGGGGAGCAGAAAGTTCTGCCGGGAAGGCAAAATGTTTCTTGCGGCTGGGTTGGAAGAAGCTGGCTGCTGATGCAAGGCAGTGACAATTCTGGGGAGTCGCGGGAAGTTTTGAAAAGACGGTCGTTCCCTTTGCTAGAAGGCTATGCACTTGGGTTCCTAATAGCTGTAGTAATGAAGCCAGGTAAGCGTTCGGGAGGAGCCCAAGCCACTTTTGTCTAGCGAGTATTTTGCAAGGGGGGCAGGAAAGCGCTGCGCCCTGCTCCTTGCTGCCCTCGCGTGTCTGAAAGGCGGCACTGCACGCGGGAGGGGGGGCGCGCTCACGGCTGCCCTCGCGTGTCGACAAGGCAGCACTGCAGCCGCCGGCGGCCACCGCTGCGTACGGAGACCGTTGCGGGCAGCCGGCGCACACGTGCGCGCTGCCGGTCGCCGTGTTGGCCGCTACTCTGCGCTCTCTCGGGGACGGGTAAGCGCAGGGGCCGCGCTCGTGCCCCCTGCCCGGTGCTCACGGACCGGGAGCGCTTTTCCCGAGAGGGCTTTTCCTTCTCGGTGCTTCCTGGGGGCGCGGGGACGGGCAGTGCCGTCTCGGAGCTGCTCCGCGGCGCTCTCTCCCCGGGGCAGCCCCAGCGCCTGCTCGCTGATGCCCGCCGCTCTCTCGGGCGCGGGCAGAGCAGCCTCGGGGCGCTCGCTGCTCGGCCTGAGCGCCGGGGTGGCGCGGCGGGCTGCGGTTGGCGCGCGGGAGCCGGCCGGCTGCAGCGCGGCGCTGCGACCACGCGAGGGTGGGGCCATTGCGGGTCTGGGCTGCCTCGCGCTCCGCTCCCCCCGCCCCTCGCGCTCCCCCCGCCCCTCGCGCTCCCCCCGCCCCTCGCGCTCCCCCCGCCCCTCGCGCTCCCCCCGCCCCTCTCTCGCGGTCCTGGGCCGCGCACGCGCGGTGCGGCGGCGCGAGCCCTGGGCGGCCGGCGCACGCGCGGTGCGGCGGCGCGAGCCCTGGGCGGCCGGCGCACGCGCGGTGCGGCGGCGCGAGCCCTGGGCGGCCGGCGCACGCGCGGTGCGGCGGCGCGAGCCCTGGGCGGCCGGCGCACGCGCGGTGCGGCGGCGCGAGCCCTGGGCGGCCGGCGCACGCGCGGTGCGGCGGCGCGAGCCCTGGGCGGCCGGCGCACGCGCGGTGCGGCGGCGGGCAAGATGGCGGCGAGCAGGGCGGGTGTTTTGGCTGGACGGCGGCGGGCGAGGGCAGAGGCGGGCTGGAGTCGAGCATGTGGGGGCCGCGGTGAGGCGAGGTGAGGCGAGCGTGTGCCTTCGGGTGGCCGCGGGTGTCGGGCTGTGTCCTGCCAGCCGGGGCCGTCGCTGCGTGGAGGCGGCGGGGCGGGGGGGGGGGGAGTCGGGCCGGGGTCCGCGCCGCGCCGGGTCTGCCGGAGCGCGGCTCTGACTCTCCCTTTTGCGTGTGTCGCCTGTAGGGCCCCGGTTCCTCCCCAGCGCGGGCCGGGGCGTGCGCTCGCCCCTGCGGACGCAGCCTGGAGGAGTGTGTGTGGGGTGCCTGCGCGGGGGTCTGGATGTCTCTAGCAGCGGCACGGCAGCCTGATGCCTCCTCTCGTCTGGGACGCGGGGTCCTTGGGGAGTTCCCTGCTGCCTCCTCTGGCGTTCTCTGCGAGCTCATAGATCCCTCCACCTCCTCTCCCCCCCCCCCCCCCCGCCCCGCTCCCCTGTCTGGTGGGGTGGGAGACCGGTGGCTGCTCCCGCCGAGCTGAGAGCCACGTAGGGCACCCCTGTGTGCTCACTACGCATCTGGGATGGCACCCCTGCCCTGAGGGCCCCGCAGAGTCCCACCCTTCCTGCAACCAGCCCCCCCAGAGCCATTAAACCACCCACAAATCCTGCCCCAACACCCCCACAGGCCCCAAAACGCCTCCGAGCCCTGCCGCAATGTTGTCACTGACTCCAGACCTTCCCCTGCACTCTGTGCAAGGCCCCAAACTTTCCTCAAACTGCTGCCAGACCCAGTGCCCGCAGCAGTGAGGCGTTCTAACTTGTTCGAACGCCTCACCTGCTGGGGCACTGGTCTCGGCCCAGCAGTTTAGAGAACAGAAGTTACAGCACTTCCTGGTGAAGAGTGTTGACGGGTGAATGTGCGGATGACAAAGAGACTTTTCTCTCTTTTCTTCTGAGCCGCCTCTCAGAAGCCTCTGTGTGTGCACGATGTGGCTGATCTGGGATAATCGTGCTGTGCGCAGTGCTTAAGGAGAACATTGCCCTAAAATGGAGGGCTAAGGAATAGCCTAAAAAACCTAAAAGGCTCGGGAAGAGCAAAAGAGAACACCGATGGGCTCTGGGAAGCCCCAGTGATGCTAGCGAAAACAGCGTGGCTTTTAGGCACCTCCTCAGAGCAGCAGCAATGTCTCGCTCCAGCCTATGGGACAATGGGGACTCTTAATTACCGCCTTGAATTACCACAAGTGTTGCAAAAGCAGAAGGGACTAGGGAGCATGCAGAGCAGGTTATGGACTATATGTCAAGTTTAAACAAGCAACAAGCCCCTCTGCAGACAGAAACAGGTTTAGCCCTAAGTAATAGACGAAGGTAGCTGTGAGTAACGTGAAGCGAAGCAGTGACGTCAGTCACCCCGAAAGCCTCGGAGAAGCGGTCTGAAAATCTGGTACCCTCGCGGCCTCGGCAGTCTTTTTGGTTTGTTTGGCAAGGTAGCCCACCGAAGGGGGACATCTCGAAGAGAAGCAGCAAGACCTGGGGATCCGGTGGTTCATTTTGGTCGTCGCCTGTGAGGCCAGCATGCAAGAGTAAGAGGAAGCTAGGAGCAGTCTCAAAAAGGTAATAGGTTTGAAAGGGAGACACGCAAATCGAGGGCTGTCGTTCCTCCACGTAGTTAAAGACCGAGAGAGTTGTGGGTTAAGCGCATGCATACGAGGGTTTGCGAACAGTAACAATAACACTGAAGCGGAATAAAAATAAGGTTTCGTGGAAGATGGCGTTAGGAAGGTATTAGGCGACGTGCCCGCCTGCCTAATAACCTAGCCCTAATTGCTGTGTGTAACGTTTCCAGACCGTTTACCCTGCAACGTATGGTGCAAAGTGCCGTATTAAGACCTTTCCCTTAAGGAAAAGAAGAAGGAAAAAAAGAAAAAAAGGGGGAAAAAGAAAACAGGGTAAAGAGAAAAAGATCATGCATAAACCTAAGCGTTTCACTGGAAGTAAAACGCGAGTTCATCGCTTCCTTACAGATATGGAACCGAGGACAGCAAATGCTGACGAAGAGAAGAGACGGACGAGCGTTTGCTTGCGGTTAATACCGAAGGGACGGGATGAAACAAGGAAGCCAGAATGCAGCGGCCCCTCGATATCACCAGGAACTGCTACAGGAGGAGGCGTTCTGGCACGGGTAACTAGGGTAAGTATCGCTAATGACCGTTAGCAGTTATTTCGGCCTCCCCGAGGCAGCGCTGAGGACTGAGTAACCCGTTCCTGCCCTGTGGCTGCTGTTCCCTGTATCTGCCTTAGCTTTGCTTTGGCTGTTTCTGTTTTGTTTTGTTATCGTACACGCAGCTACGGAAAGGAATAGATGTCATACTTACTTTTTTAGATTAATTGCCACGGCTGAAGTTGAAGAGACCAAGAAACGTAAGCCCCGAAGGGGCACATCTTGAAGAGAGGGGGCTAGACCTAGCGATGCAGTTGTTCGTTTTGGTCGTCGCCTGTGAGGCCAGCATGCAAGAGTAAGAGGAAGCTAGGAGCAGTCTCAAAAAGGTAATAGGTTTGAAAGGGAGACAGGCAAATCGAGGGCTGTCGTTCCTCCACGTAGTTAAAGACCGAGAGAGTTGTCGGTTAAGCGCATGCATACGAGGGTTTGCGAACAGTAACAATAACACTGAAGCGGAATAAAAATAAGGTTTCGTGGAAGATGGCGTTAGGTAGGTATTAGGCGACGTGCCCGCCTGCCTAATAACCTAGCCCTAATTGCTGTGTGTAACGTTTCCAGACCGTTTACCCTGCAACGTATGGTGCAAAGTGCCGTATTAAGACCTTTCCCTTAAGGAAAAGAAGAAGGAAAAAAAGAAAAAAAAGGGGGAAAAAGAAAACAGGGTAAAGAGAAAAAGATCATGCATAAACCTAAGCGTTTCACTGGAAGTAAAACGCGAGTTCATCGCTTCCTTACAGAGATGGAACCAAGGACAGCAAATGCTGACGAGGAGAAGAGACGGACGAGCGTTTGCTTGCGGTTAATACCGAAGGGACGGGATGAAACAAGGAAGCCAGAATGCAGCGGCCCCTCGATATCACCAGGAACTGCTACAGGAGGAGGCGTTCTGGCACGGGTAACTAGGGTAAGTATCGCTGATGACCGTTAGCAGTTATTTCGGCCTCCCCGAGGCAGCGCTGAGGACTGAGTAACCCGTTCCTACCCTGTGGCTGCTGTTCCCTGTATCTGCCTTAGCTTTGCTTTGGCTGTTTCTCTTTTGTTTTGTTATCGTACACGCAGCTACGGAAAGGAATAGATGTCATACTTACTTTTTTAGATTAATTGCCACGGCTGAAGTTGAAGAGACCAAGAAACGTAAGCCCCGAAGGGGCACATCTTGAAGAGAGGGGGCTAGACCTAGCGATCCAGTTGTTCGTTTTGGTCGTCGCCTGTGAGGCCAGCATGCAAGAGTAAGAGGAAGCTAGGAGCAGTCTCAAAAAGGTAATAGGTTTGAAAGGGAGACAGGCAAATCGAGGGCTGTCATTCCTCCACGTAGTTAAAGACCGAGAGAGTTGTCGGTTAAGCGCATGCATACGAGGGTTTGCGAACAGTAACAATAACACTGAAGCGGAATAAAAATAAGGTTTCGTGGAAGATGGCGTTAGGAAGGTATTAGGCGACGTGCCCGCCTGCCTAATAACCTAGCCCTAATTGCTGTGTGTAACGTTTCCAGACCGTTTACCCTGCAACGTATGGTGCAAAGTGCCGTATTAAGACCTTTCCCTTAAGGAAAAGAAGAAGGAAAAAAGGGGGAAAAAGAAAACAGGGTAAAGAGAAAAAGATCATGCATAAACCTAAGCGTTTCACTGGAAGTAAAACGCGAGTTTATCGCTTCCTTACAGAGATGGAACCAAGGACAGCAAATGCTGACGAGGAGAAGAGACGGACGAGCGTTTGCTTGCGGTTAATACCGAAGGGACGGGATGAAACAAGGAAGCCAGAATGCAGCGGCCCCTCGATATCACCAGGAACTGCTACAGGAGGAGGCGTTCTGGCACGGGTAACTAGGGTAAGTATCGCTAATGACCGTTAGCAGTTATTTCGGCCTCCCCGAGGCAGCGCTGAGGACTAAGTAACCTGAGGGGCTCTGGCCTGGGTTGGGGCAGAAGTGCAGGCAGGCGGGATCAGGCATTTTCCTCTCAGCTCTCCAAGCTGAATCCTAGCCCTGAAGGAAAAAGCACTGGGGGGAGGCTACTCGGACACCTGCCACGTCGAGGGCAGGGGCAGGAGCTGACCCTTCCCCGACGGATGGACGGACGGACGGACAGACGCTGGTGCGGCGGTGACTCTTTGGATATCGTAGGTAAGGGGAGGCACGCTGGTGCCGAGCTCCAGGGCGGTTTGCCTGAACACGATGCCCGGGGCAGGAGGTTACGCATTGTGTCCGGGGCTGGGAGCTGGTCTCCGAGTCCCATGTACTTGGGAGTGCCTGCGCTTGCCAGGGAGCCCGGTGCTGTTCCCAGAGCTGCGGGGAATTTCCCTTGCGTTGCCTGGACCCTCGGGGCTCTTGGGGGTGTTTCCCCTCATCGCAAGGGCAGCCAGAGCCCCTCCAGGGCTGCGTGAGGTCCCCGAACCGCTCCCGGATTTGCTTTTGGCACTCCGCAGTGTCGCTCGTGTGCCTGGGGCAGCCTGCAGGCGCCATCCTGTCAGCCGCGTTGAGCCCTGCGGCGTGCCTGGTGACCCCTCTGGTGTGCGCCAAGGCCCTTCCTCTGTATTTTGGTCTGCCCCAGAGCCCTGCACTTGCCCTCTGATGCCCTCAGGACCCCTCAGTTCACATTCTGGGTTGCCCCCGAGCCCTCTGCGCGCCTTTCGGTGCGCCCCGTGGCCCCGTGTGTGTTTTGCGGCACGCCGCAGAGGTCTCTGTTTAGCTTTTTCTCCTGTCCTGGAGTTTTCTGGGTGTGCCCCAGGGCCCTCCTTTTGGTGCCCCCCGAGTCACTCTGTTTGCTCTATCGTTGTTTTTTTTTTTTTTTTTTTTTCTTGACTTGTGTTGCACCCAGAGCTCTCGATTTGTTCTCTTGTGCTCCGCATACTCCCCTTTCCGCACTCTACACCCCAGGCAGGGCTCTCCCTTCAGCTCTCAGCAAGCTGCTGTCAGGAGAGTGGGGGTGCCTCTGCTGCCCTGGCAGCCCCAGCTGTCCCTGAAGGGGCTGATGGCCAGGCCCCCTGCCCAGTTCCTGCAGGCCCACAGCTGCGGGCCCTGGGGCTGGGATGAATGCCAGGGGGAGCTGGGTGGCAGGACAGGCCCCAGGTGGGGCTGATGGCAAGGGCAGGCCCACATTTGGGGGCTGGGGCCGCAGTTGGGGGGAGCTGGCGCTGGGGCAGGAGCTGGGCAGCGGAGCTGCCACGGAGCACGGCCCTTTGGGCCCAGCCCGGCGGCCGCCCCGCGGAGGAGGTGAGCGGGGCCGGGGGAGGCGCGCTGCAGGCTGCGGGTCCCGCATGTGCCGGGGGTCCCGGCGGCTGGGAGCGTCCCGGGGCCACGGAGGCGGGGGGAGGAAGGGGGTGCGCCGGGGCTGTGGTGCGGTTTACTGCGCGGTCGGAGGAGCGCGGGGCGGGGGGGGGGTCTCCTGTGTCAGCTCGGGAGCGTGTCGGGGAGCGGGGGGAGGAGGGTCGTGGAGGGGCGGGGGCAGTGTCGGAGCTGAGGCGGGGCCGGTCGCGGGGGTGTCGGGGGAGCCCCGGGCCGGTGGTGGGGCCGGCGGGGCCGCGCTCGGGGCTCTGCGGCCGTTTCCGGGGGGACAGGGGGGAAGGGGAAGGGGGGCGGGACGGAAAGGAACGGAATGTGCCGAGGGTCAAAGGTGCCCCAGCGCTGCGGGTGGGGGGCGGGCGTTGGGGGGCGGGACTGCGGGGAGCCGTAGCTTTCGGCGCGGCATGCCGGGAGCAGTAGTCTTCCGGCACTGGGCTTCCGGTGGGGCCTGTTTGTTCTGAGCGCGGCATGCTGGGAGCGGTAGTCTTCCGGCACTGGGCTTCCGGGCCGCCCTTTTCGCGTGCACGGTATGCTGGGAGGTGTAGTCTTCTCAGGCGGGGCTACTGGGTGACCATGCTGCGCCTCTCGAGGTGGCCCCGCGGGGGGGGGGCGGCGGCGGCAGGTCCCTGCCAGCGGGGTTCCCAGCAGGCGGCCGCGTGGCAGGCCAGGAGCTGTAGTGCCCGCTGGGTCTGTTCCTTACTGGACATGTGTCACTCACGCCTGAGTCCCCACAGGTCACGGGGGACAGTGGAATGCCCCTGTTTTTCCCCGGTACAGGGCAGGAAGTGTTTTCCATCTCCGATGGTGTTGCAAGACAACCTTGGAAGCTCAGAAAGAGTGTTCCTGCTGTTTAAACTAGGCAGATGAGGAGAACACCCCCCCCCCCCCCCAATTTCCTGGGAGGAAATAATTCTTTAATCAAGGCCATGCTAGAAGTGCTAAAGCCTTAAAGAAATAGTAAATCAAAATGTTTTGTTTTCTATGTAGACGTTGCCGATTTAGCAAAGGAATTCGAGGTATCCCCGAACTGAACTGTCCTCATTATAATACAAGAAAATCACGCCCATAGGTCAGAAAGACCTGTGCCCGGGTGAAGACCCCTCCCCTGAGCATGCGTAGTTTTAAAATGGTGTGTAAGCAATATTAGAATTGTATGTAAATCACTAACCAACCGGTGTAAGAGGGAAAGTTGCAAACCTTGCAACTTGTATAAATGCTACTTGGAAAGCCGGGGAGGGGGGGAGGGAGGGGGGGAAGTTGCGCTTGATTTGTGGGGAAAACACCGAGCAGCCAGGCTTGCACAACTCTGAAATAAATAAGCAAATGTCTCTCCTGAGCGTGTCATTATTGGCTTAGTGCACAGCGGGCAACGAATCCGCTTTTCGGACAGCAGCGTGACCAGGCGCAGGGTTGTCCCCGGGGGCTGGGGCTGTCCCTCTTGGAAATGGGGAGGGCGGGAAGAGTAGGAGGGGTGCTGCGGGCTCCTGGGGGTCGTAGCTTTGCTCAGGATTGGGGCCGGTTAGGCAGCTGCTGGGAGGAGTGGCGGTGCTGGGAGGGCACGGTGCGGAGCTGTCCTGCTGTGCAGCGCAAGGGAAAGTCGACCAGCACCGTTGCTGTCCGAGGACCCTGGAACAGCCCGAGAGACCCTGGAACAGCCACCCCACGGACACCGTGTCACTGCCTCGCAAGGCCACCGCATGCAGGTACGTTTGACTACATCCGGCAGAAGAAATGTAAGCCGAAGGATCAGGGCAAATAGCTGCTTGTCTAGGTTTGTTACCTAGCGACGCACTGGCAAAGCTTTTTATGAACACCCGTACTCGATCGAGTGCGTATTCATTCTGTGAATATTAATTACTGCCAGACCGCGTACGTCACTGATGCTTTAAAGCAAGTCGGTGGCGCTGGGGTAGCACGTGTAGTGGAGGCTAAATGCAATAATACCTCGTTTTGATGTTGTTCTCTTCTACGAAAGCACTTGGAGCAGATTAAGACATTTCTCGTCCTATTTTGTTTATTGAGTGGACCCTGATACTGGGGAGAAGCTGCCGTGAAGCAGACCTAGTAGTCAGCTTCCTTAGAGAAGGCGTCTTGTCCTGTATTTGAGGGCTTCCGGTACGTTTTGACAGACAGTAGTGAGTGACGGGTTTCCTTTGGACCCCCCGGGGAGCAGAAAGTTCTGCCGGGAAGGCAAAATGTTTCTTGCGGCTGGGTTGGAAGAAGCTGGCTGCTGATGCAAGGCAGTGACAATTCTGGGGAGTCGCGGGAAGTTTTGAAAAGACGGTCGTTCCCTTTGCTAGAAGGCTATGCACTTGGGTTCCTAATAGCTGTAGTAATGAAGCCAGGTAAGCGTTCGGGAGGAGCCCAAGCCACTTTTGTCTAGCGAGTATTTTGCAAGGGGGGCAGGAAAGCGCTGCGCCCTGCTCCTTGCTGCCCTCGCGTGTCTGAAAGGCGGCACTGCACGCGGGAGGGGGGGCGCGCTCACGGCTGCCCTCGCGTGTCGACAAGGCAGCACTGCAGCCGCCGGCGGCCACCGCTGCGTACGGAGACCGTTGCGGGCAGCCGGCGCACACGTGCGCGCTGCCGGTCGCCGTGTTGGCCGCTACTCTGCGCTCTCTCGGGGACGGGTAAGCGCAGGGGCCGCGCTCGTGCCCCCTGCCCGGTGCTCACGGACCGGGAGCGCTTTTCCCGAGAGGGCTTTTCCTTCTCGGTGCTTCCTGGGGGCGCGGGGACGGGCAGTGCCGTCTCGGAGCTGCTCCGCGGCGCTCTCTCCCCGGGGCAGCCCCAGCGCCTGCTCGCTGATGCCCGCCGCTCTCTCGGGCGCGGGCAGAGCAGCCTCGGGGCGCTCGCTGCTCGGCCTGAGCGCCGGGGTGGCGCGGCGGGCTGCGGTTGGCGCGCGGGAGCCGGCCGGCTGCAGCGCGGCGCTGCGACCACGCGAGGGTGGGGCCATTGCGGGTCTGGGCTGCCCCGCCCCTCGCGCTCCCCCCGCCCCTCGCGCTCCCCCCGCCCCTCGCGCTCCCCCCGCCCCTCGCGCTCCCCCCGCCCCTCGCGCTCCCCCCGCCCCTCGCGCTCCCCCCGCCCCTCGCGCTCCCCCCGCCCCTCGCGCTCCCCCCGCCCCTCGCGCTCCCCCCGCCCCTCTCTCGCGGTCCTGGGCCGCGCACGCGCGGTGCGGCGGCGCGAGCCCTGGGCGGCCGGCGCACGCGCGGTGCGGCGGCGCGAGCCCTGGGCGGCCGGCGCACGCGCGGTGCGGCGGCGGGCAAGATGGCGGCGAGCAGGGCGGGTGTTTTGGCTGGACGGCGGCGGGCGAGGGCAGAGGCGGGCTGGAGTCGAGCATGTGGGGGCCGCGGTGAGGCGAGGTGAGGCGAGCGTGTGCCTTCGGGTGGCCGCGGGTGTCGGGCTGTGTCCTGCCAGCCGGGGCCGTCGCTGCGTGGAGGCGGCGGGGCGGGGGGGGGGGGAGTCGGGCCGGGGTCCGCGCCGCGCCGGGTCTGCCGGAGCGCGGCTCTGACTCTCCCTTTTGCGTGTGTCGCCTGTAGGGCCCCGGTTCCTCCCCAGCGCGGGCCGGGGCGTGCGCTCGCCCCTGCGGACGCAGCCTGGAGGAGTGTGTGTGGGGTGCCTGCGCGGGGGTCTGGATGTCTCTAGCAGCGGCACGGCAGCCTGATGCCTCCTCTCGTCTGGGACGCGGGGTCCTTGGGGAGTTCCCTGCTGCCTCCTCTGGCGTTCTCTGCGAGCTCATAGATCCCTCCACCTCCTCTCCCCCCCCCCCCCGCCCCGCTCCCCTGTCTGGTGGGGTGGGAGACCGGTGGCTGCTCCCGCCGAGCTGAGAGCCACGTAGGGCACCCCATGTGCTCACTACGCATCTGGGATGGCACCCCTGCCCTGAGGGCCCCGCAGAGTCCCACCCTTCCTGCAACCAGCCCCCCCAGAGCCATTAAACCACCCACAAATCCTGCCCCAACACCCCCACAGGCCCCAAAACGCCTCCGAGCCCTGCCGCAATGTTGTCACTGACTCCAGACCTTCCCCTGCACTCTGTGCAAGGCCCCAAACTTTCCTCAAACTGCTGCCAGACCCAGTGCCCGCAGCAGTGAGGCGTTCTAACAAAGATGGGGTGCGATGTGCGTCTCCGCCTCGACTCAGTCCCGCTTTAGAGAAACAGGAAGTTACAGCACTTCCTGGTGAAGAGTGTTGACGGGTGAATGTGCGGATGACAAAGAGACTTCTCTCTCTTTTCTTCTGAGCCGCCTCTCAGAAGCCTCTGTGTGTGCACGATGTGGCTGATCTGGGATAATCGTGCTGTGCGCAGTGCTTAAGGAGAACATTGCCCTAAAATGGAGGGCTAAGGAATAGCCTAAAAAACCTAAAAGGCTCGGGAAGAGCAAAAGAGAACACCGATGGGCTCTGGGAAGCCCCAGTGATGCTAGCGAAAACAGCGTGGCTTTTAGGCACCTCCTCAGAGCAGCAGCAATGTCTCGCTCCAGCCTATGGGACAATGGGGACTCTTAATTACCGCCTTGAATTACCACAAGTGTTGCAAAAGCAGAAGGGACTAGGGAGCATGCAGAGCAGGTTATGGACTATATGTCAAGTTTAAACAAGCAACAAGCCCCTCTGCAGACAGAAACAGGTTTAGCCCTAAGTAATAGAGGAAGGTAGCTGTGAGTAACGTGAAGCGAAGCGGTGACGTCAGTCACCCCGAAAGCCTCGGAGAAGCGGTCTGAAAATCTGGTACCCTCGCGGCCTCGGCAGTCTTTTTGGTTTGTTTGGCAAGGTAGCCCACCGAAGGGGGACATCTCGAAGAGAAGCAGCAAGACCTGGGGATCCGGTGGTTCATTTTGGTCGTCGCCTGTGAGGCCAGCATGCAAGAGTAAGAGGAAGCTAGGAGCAGTCTCAAAAAGGTAATAGGTTTGAAAGGGAGACACGCAAATCGAGGGCTGTCGTTCCTCCACGTAGTTAAAGACCGAGAGAGTTGTGGGTTAAGCGCATGCATACGAGGGTTTGCGAACAGTAACAATAACACTGAAGCGGAATAAAAATAAGGTTTCGTGGAAGATGGCGTTAGGAAGGTATTAGGCGACGTGCCCGCCTGCCTAATAACCTAGCCCTAATTGCTGTGTGTAACGTTTCCAGACCGTTTACCCTGCAACGTATGGTGCAAAGTGCCGTATTAAGACCTTTCCCTTAAGGAAAAGAAGAAGGAAAAAAAGAAAAAAAGGGGGAAAAAGAAAACAGGGTAAAGAGAAAAAGATCATGCATAAACCTAAGCGTTTCACTGGAAGTAAAACGCGAGTTTATCGCTTCCTTACAGATATGGAACCGAGGACAGCAAATGCTGACGAAGAGAAGAGACGGACGAGCGTTTGCTTGCGGTTAATACCGAAGGGACGGGATGAAACAAGGAAGCCAGAATGCAGCGGCCCCTCGATATCACCAGGAACTGCTACAGGAGGAGGCGTTCTGGCACGGGTAACTAGGGTAAGTATCGCTAATGACCGTTAGCAGTTATTTCGGCCTCCCCGAGGCAGCGCTGAGGACTGAGTAACCCGTTCCTGCCCTGTGGCTGCTGTTCCCTGTATCTGCCTTAGCTTTGCTTTGGCTGTTTCTGTTTTGTTTTGTTATCGTACACGCAGCTACGGAAAGGAATAGATGTCATACTTACTTTTTTAGATTAATTGCCACGGCTGAAGTTGAAGAGACCAAGAAACGTAAGCCCCGAAGGGGCACATCTTGAAGAGAGGGGGCTAGACCTAGCGATGCAGTTGTTCGTTTTGGTCGTCGCCTGTGAGGCCAGCATGCAAGAGTAAGAGGAAGCTAGGAGCAGTCTCAAAAAGGTAATAGGTTTGAAAGGGAGACAGGCAAATCGAGGGCTGTCATTCCTCCACGTAGTTAAAGACCGAGAGAGTTGTCGGTTAAGCGCATGCATACGAGGGTTTGCGAACAGTAACAATAACACTGAAGCGGAATAAAAATAAGGTTTCGTGGAAGATGGCGTTAGGTAGGTATTAGGCGACGTGCCCGCCTGCCTAATAACCTAGCCCTAATTGCTGTGTGTAACGTTTCCAGACCGTTTACCCTGCAACGTATGGTGCAAAGTGCCGTATTAAGACCTTTCCCTTAAGGAAAAGAAGAAGGAAAAAAAGAAAAAAAAGGGGGAAAAAGAAAACAGGGTAAAGAGAAAAAGATCATGCATAAACCTAAGCGTTTCACTGGAAGTAAAACGCGAGTTCATCGCTTCCTTACAGAGATGGAACCGAGGACAGCAAATGCTGACGAGGAGAAGAGACGGACGAGCGTTTGCTTGCGGTTAATACCGAAGGGACGGGATGAAACAAGGAAGCCAGAATGCAGCGGCCCCTCGATATCACCAGGAACTGCTACAGGAGGAGGCGTTCTGGCACGGGTAACTAGGGTAAGTATCGCTGATGACCGTTAGCAGTTATTTCGGCCTCCCCGAGGCAGCGCTGAGGACTGAGTAACCCGTTCCTACCCTGTGGCTGCTGTTCCCTGTATCTGCCTTAGCTTTGCTTTGGCTGTTTCTCTTTTGTTTTGTTATCGTACACGCAGCTACGGAAAGGAATAGATGTCATACTTACTTTTTTAGATTAATTGCCACGGCTGAAGTTGAAGAGACCAAGAAACGTAAGCCCCGAAGGGGCACATCTTGAAGAGAGGGGGCTAGACCTAGCGATCCAGTTGTTCGTTTTGGTCGTCGCCTGTGAGGCCAGCATGCAAGAGTAAGAGGAAGCTAGGAGCAGTCTCAAAAAGGTAATAGGTTTGAAAGGGAGACAGGCAAATCGAGGGCTGTCATTCCTCCACGTAGTTAAAGACCGAGAGAGTTGTCGGTTAAGCGCATGCATACGAGGGTTTGCGAACAGTAACAATAACACTGAAGCGGAATAAAAATAAGGTTTCGTGGAAGATGGCGTTAGGAAGGTATTAGGCGACGTGCCCGCCTGCCTAATAACCTAGCCCTAATTGCTGTGTGTAACGTTTCCAGACCGTTTACCCTGCAACGTATGGTGCAAAGTGCCGTATTAAGACCTTTCCCTTAAGGAAAAGAAGAAGGAAAAAAGGGGGAAAAAGAAAACAGGGTAAAGAGAAAAAGATCATGCATAAACCTAAGCGTTTCACTGGAAGTAAAACGCGAGTTTATCGCTTCCTTACAGAGATGGAACCAAGGACAGCAAATGCTGACGAGGAGAAGAGACGGACGAGCGTTTGCTTGCGGTTAATACCGAAGGGACGGGATGAAACAAGGAAGCCAGAATGCAGCGGCCCCTCGATATCACCAGGAACTGCTACAGGAGGAGGCGTTCTGGCACGGGTAACTAGGGTAAGTATCGCTAATGACCGTTAGCAGTTATTTCGGCCTCCCCGAGGCAGCGCTGAGGACTAAGTAACCTGAGGGGCTCTGGCCTGGGTTGGGGCAGAAGTGCAGGCAGGCGGGATCAGGCATTTTCCTCTCAGCTCTCCAAGCTGAATCCTAGCCCTGAAGGAAAAAGCACTGGGGGGAGGCTACTCGGACACCTGCCACGTCGAGGGCAGGGGCAGGAGCTGACCCTTCCCCGACGGATGGACGGACGGACGGACAGACGCTGGTGCGGCGGTGACTCTTTGGATATCGTAGGTAAGGGGAGGCACGCTGGTGCCGAGCTCCAGGGCGGTTTGCCTGAACACGATGCCCGGGGCAGGAGGTTACGCATTGTGTCCGGGGCTGGGAGCTGGTCTCCGAGTCCCATGTACTTGGGAGTGCCTGCGCTTGCCAGGGAGCCCGGTGCTGTTCCCAGAGCTGCGGGGAATTTCCCTTGCGTTGCCTGGACCCTCGGGGCTCTTGGGGGTGTTTCCCCTCATCGCAAGGGCAGCCAGAGCCCCTCCAGGGCTGCGTGAGGTCCCCGAACCGCTCCCGGATTTGCTTTTGGCACTCCGCAGTGTCGCTCGTGTGCCTGGGGCAGCCTGCAGGCGCCATCCTGTCAGCCGCGTTGAGCCCTGCGGCGTGCCTGGTGACCCCTCTGGTGTGCGCCAAGGCCCTTCCTCTGTATTTTGGTCTGCCCCAGAGCCCTGCACTTGCCCTCTGATGCCCTCAGGACCCCTCAGTTCACATTCTGGGTTGCCCCCGAGCCCTCTGCGCGCCTTTCGGTGCGCCCCGTGGCCCCGTGTGTGTTTTGCGGCACGCCGCAGAGGTCTCTGTTTAGCTTTTTCTCCTGTCCTGGAGTTTTCTGGGTGCTTCTGGGTGTGCCCCAGGGCCCTCCTTTTGGTGCCCCCCGAGTCACTCTGTTTGCTCTATCGTTGTTCTTTTTTTTTTTTTTTTTTTCTTGACTTGTGTTGCACCCAGAGCTCTCGATTTGTTCTCTTGTGCTCCGCATACTCCCCTTTCCGCACTCTACACCCCAGGCAGGGCTCTCCCTTCAGCTCTCAGCAAGCTGCTGTCAGGAGAGTGGGGGTGCCTCTGCTGCCCTGGCAGCCCCAGCTGTCCCTGAAGGGGCTGATGGCCAGGCCCCCTGCCCAGTTCCTGCAGGCCCACAGCTGTGGGCCCTGGGGCTGGGATGAATGCCAGGGGGAGCTGGGTGGCAGGACAGGCCCCAGGTGGGGCTGATGGCAAGGGCAGGCCCACATTTGGGGGCTGGGGCCGCAGTTGGGGGGAGCTGGCGCTGGGGCAGGAGCTGGGCAGCGGAGCTGCCACGGAGCACGGCCCTTTGGGCCCAGCCCGGCGGCCGCCCCGCGGAGGAGGTGAGCGGGGCCGGGGGAGGCGCGCTGCAGGCTGCGGGTCCCGCATGTGCCGGGGGTCCCGGCGGCTGGGAGCGTCCCGGGGCCACGGAGGCGGGGGGAGGAAGGGGGTGCGCCGGGGCTGTGGTGCGGTTTACTGCGCGGTCGGAGGAGCGCGGGGCGGGGGGGGGGTCTCCTGTGTCAGCTCGGGAGCGTGTCGGGGAGCGGGGGGAGGAGGGTCGTGGAGGGGCGGGGGCAGTGTCGGAGCTGAGGCGGGGCCGGTCGCGGGGGTGTCGGGGGAGCCCCGGGCCGGTGGTGGGGCCGGCGGGGCCGCGCTCGGGGCTCTGCGGCCGTTTCCGGGGGGACAGGGGGGAAGGGGAAGGGGGGCGGGACGGAAAGGAACGGAATGTGCCGAGGGTCAAAGGTGCCCCAGCGCTGCGGGTGGGGGGCGGGCGTTGGGGGGCGGGACTGCGGGGAGCCGTAGCTTTCGGCGCGGCATGCCGGGAGCAGTAGTCTTCCGGCACTGGGCTTCCGGTGGGGCCTGTTTGTTCTGAGCGCGGCATGCTGGGAGCGGTAGTCTTCCGGCACTGGGCTTCCGGGCCGCCCTTTTCGCGTGCACGGTATGCTGGGAGGTGTAGTCTTCTCAGGCGGGGCTACTGGGTGACCATGCTGCGCCTCTCGAGGTGGCCCCGCGGGGGGGGGGCGGCGGCGGCAGGTCCCTGCCAGCGGGGTTCCCAGCAGGCGGCCGCGTGGCAGGCCAGGAGCTGTAGTGCCCGCTGGGTCTGTTCCTTACTGGACATGTGTCACTCACGCCTGAGTCCCCACAGGTCACGGGGGACAGTGGAATGCCCCTGTTTTTCCCCGGTACAGGGCAGGAAGTGTTTTCCATCTCCGATGGTGTTGCAAGACAACCTTGGAAGCTCAGAAAGAGTGTTCCTGCTGTTTAAACTAGGCAGATGAGGAGAACACCCCCCCCCCCCCCCCAATTTCCTGGGAGGAAATAATTCTTTAATCAAGGCCATGCTAGAAGTGCTAAAGCCTTAAAGAAATAGTAAATCAAAATGTTTTGTTTTCTATGTAGACGTTGCCGATTTAGCAAAGGAATTCGAGGTATCCCCGAACTGAACTGTCCTCATTATAATACAAGAAAATCACGCCCATAGGTCAGAAAGACCTGTGCCCGGGTGAAGACCCCTCCCCTGAGCATGCGTAGTTTTAAAATGGTGTGTAAGCAATATTAGAATTGTATGTAAATCACTAACCAACCGGTGTAAGAGGGAAAGTTGCAAACCTTGCAACTTGTATAAATGCTACTTGGAAAGCCGGGGAGGGGGGGAGGGAGGGGGGGAAGTTGCGCTTGATTTGTGGGGAAAACACCGAGCAGCCAGGCTTGCACAACTCTGAAATAAATAAGCAAATGTCTCTCCTGAGCGTGTCATTATTGGCTTAGTGCACAGCGGGCAACGAATCCGCTTTTCGGACAGCAGCGTGACCAGGCGCAGGGTTGTCCCCGGGGGCTGGGGCTGTCCCTCTTGGAAATGGGGAGGGCGGGAAGAGTAGGAGGGGTGCTGCGGGCTCCTGGGGGTCGTAGCTTTGCTCAGGATTGGGGCCGGTTAGGCAGCTGCTGGGAGGAGTGGCGGTGCTGGGAGGGCACGGTGCGGAGCTGTCCTGCTGTGCAGCGCAAGGGAAAGTCGACCAGCACCGTTGCTGTCCGAGGACCCTGGAACAGCCCGAGAGACCCTGGAACAGCCACCCCACGGACACCGTGTCACTGCCTCGCAAGGCCACCGCATGCAGGTACGTTTGACTACATCCGGCAGAAGAAATGTAAGCCGAAGGATCAGGGCAAATAGCTGCTTGTCTAGGTTTGTTACCTAGCGACGCACTGGCAAAGCTTTTTATGAACACCCGTACTCGATCGAGTGCGTATTCATTCTGTGAATATTAATTACTGCCAGACCGCGTACGTCACTGATGCTTTAAAGCAAGTCGGTGGCGCTGGGGTAGCACGTGTAGTGGAGGCTAAATGCAATAATACCTCGTTTTGATGTTGTTCTCTTCTACGAAAGCACTTGGAGCAGATTAAGACATTTCTCGTCCTATTTTGTTTATTGAGTGGACCCTGATACTGGGGAGAAGCTGCCGTGAAGCAGACCTAGTAGTCAGCTTCCTTAGAGAAGGCGTCTTGTCCTGTATTTGAGGGCTTCCGGTACGTTTTGACAGACAGTAGTGAGTGACGGGTTTCCTTTGGAACCCCCGGGGAGCAGAAAGTTCTGCCGGGAAGGCAAAATGTTTCTTGCGGCTGGGTTGGAAGAAGCTGGCTGCTGATGCAAGGCAGTGACAATTCTGGGGAGTCGCGGGAAGTTTTGAAAAGACGGTCGTTCCCTTTGCTAGAAGGCTATGCACTTGGGTTCCTAATAGCTGTAGTAATGAAGCCAGGTAAGCGTTCGGGAGGAGCCCAAGCCACTTTTGTCTAGCGAGTATTTTGCAAGGGGGGCAGGAAAGCGCTGCGCCCTGCTCCTTGCTGCCCTCGCGTGTCTGAAAGGCGGCACTGCACGCGGGAGGGGGGGCGCGCTCACGGCTGCCCTCGCGTGTCGACAAGGCAGCACTGCAGCCGCCGGCGGCCACCGCTGCGTACGGAGACCGTTGCGGGCAGCCGGCGCACACGTGCGCGCTGCCGGTCGCCGTGTTGGCCGCTACTCTGCGCTCTCTCGGGGACGGGTAAGCGCAGGGGCCGCGCTCGTGCCCCCTGCCCGGTGCTCACGGACCGGGAGCGCTTTTCCCGAGAGGGCTTTTCCTTCTCGGTGCTTCCTGGGGGCGCGGGGACGGGCAGTGCCGTCTCGGAGCTGCTCCGCGGCGCTCTCTCCCCGGGGCAGCCCCAGCGCCTGCTCGCTGATGCCCGCCGCTCTCTCGGGCGCGGGCAGAGCAGCCTCGGGGCGCTCGCTGCTCGGCCTGAGCGCCGGGGTGGCGCGGCGGGCTGCGGTTGGCGCGCGGGAGCCGGCCGGCTGCAGCGCGGCGCTGCGACCACGCGAGGGTGGGGCCATTGCGGGTCTGGGCTGCCTCGCGCTCCGCTCCCCCCGCCCCTCGCGCTCCCCCCGCCCCTCGCGCTCCCCCCGCCCCTCGCGCTCCCCCCGCCCCTCGCGCTCCCCCCGCCCCTCGCGCTCCCCCCGCCCCTCTCTCGCGGTCCTGGGCCGCGCACGCGCGGTGCGGCGGCGCGAGCCCTGGGCGGCCGGCGCACGCGCGGTGCGGCGGCGCGAGCCCTGGGCGGCCGGCGCACGCGCGGTGCGGCGGCGCGAGCCCTGGGCGGCCGGCGCACGCGCGGTGCGGCGGCGCGAGCCCTGGGCGGCCGGCGCACGCGCGGTGCGGCGGCGGGCAAGATGGCGGCGAGCAGGGCGGGTGTTTTGGCTGGACGGCGGCGGGCGAGGGCAGAGGCGGGCTGGAGTCGAGCATGTGGGGGCCGCGGTGAGGCGAGGTGAGGCGAGCGTGTGCCTTCGGGTGGCCGCGGGTGTCGGGCTGTGTCCTGCCAGCCGGGGCCGTCGCTGCGTGGAGGCGGCGGGGCGGGGGGGGGGGGAGTCGGGCCGGGGTCCGCGCCGCGCCGGGTCTGCCGGAGCGCGGCTCTGACTCTCCCTTTTGCGTGTGTCGCCTGTAGGGCCCCGGTTCCTCCCCAGCGCGGGCCGGGGCGTGCGCTCGCCCCTGCGGACGCAGCCTGGAGGAGTGTGTGTGGGGTGCCTGCGCGGGGGTCTGGATGTCTCTAGCAGCGGCACGGCAGCCTGATGCCTCCTCTCGTCTGGGACGCGGGGTCCTTGGGGAGTTCCCTGCTGCCTCCTCTGGCGTTCTCTGCGAGCTCATAGATCCCTCCACCTCCTCTCCCCCCCCCCCCGCCCCGCTCCCCTGTCTGGTGGGGTGGGAGACCGGTGGCTGCTCCCGCCGAGCTGAGAGCCACGTAGGGCACCCCATGTGCTCACTACGCATCTGGGATGGCACCCCTGCCCTGAGGGCCCCGCAGAGTCCCACCCTTCCTGCAACCAGCCCCCCCAGAGCCATTAAACCACCCACAAATCCTGCCCCAACACCCCCACAGGCCCCAAAACGCCTCCGAGCCCTGCCGCAATGTTGTCACTGACTCCAGACCTTCCCCTGCACTCTGTGCAAGGCCCCAAACTTTCCTCAAACTGCTGCCAGACCCAGTGCCCGCAGCAGTGAGGCGTTCTAACAAAGATGGGGTGCGATGTGCGTCTCCGCCTCGACTCAGTCCCGCTTTAGAGAAACAGGAAGTTACAGCACTTCCTGGTGAAGAGTGTTGACGGGTGAATGTGCGGATGACAAAGAGACTTCTCTCTCTTTTCTTCTGAGCCGCCTCTCAGAAGCCTCTGTGTGTGCACGATGTGGCTGATCTGGGATAATCGTGCTGTGCGCAGTGCTTAAGGAGAACATTGCCCTAAAATGGAGGGCTAAGGAATAGCCTAAAAAACCTAAAAGGCTCGGGAAGAGCAAAAGAGAACACCGATGGGCTCTGGGAAGCCCCAGTGATGCTAGCGAAAACAGCGTGGCTTTTAGGCACCTCCTCAGAGCAGCAGCAATGTCTCGCTCCAGCCTATGGGACAATGGGGACTCTTAATTACCGCCTTGAATTACCACAAGTGTTGCAAAAGCAGAAGGGACTAGGGAGCATGCAGAGCAGGTTATGGACTATATGTCAAGTTTAAACAAGCAACAAGCCCCTCTGCAGACAGAAACAGGTTTAGCCCTAAGTAATAGAGGAAGGTAGCTGTGAGTAACGTGAAGCGAAGCGGTGACGTCAGTCACCCCGAAAGCCTCGGAGAAGCGGTCTGAAAATCTGGTACCCTCGCGGCCTCGGCAGTCTTTTTGGTTTGTTTGGCAAGGTAGCCCACCGAAGGGGGACATCTCGAAGAGAAGCAGCAAGACCTGGGGATCCGGTGGTTCATTTTGGTCGTCGCCTGTGAGGCCAGCATGCAAGAGTAAGAGGAAGCTAGGAGCAGTCTCAAAAAGGTAATAGGTTTGAAAGGGAGACACGCAAATCGAGGGCTGTCGTTCCTCCACGTAGTTAAAGACCGAGAGAGTTGTGGGTTAAGCGCATGCATACGAGGGTTTGCGAACAGTAACAATAACACTGAAGCGGAATAAAAATAAGGTTTCGTGGAAGATGGCGTTAGGAAGGTATTAGGCGACGTGCCCGCCTGCCTAATAACCTAGCCCTAATTGCTGTGTGTAACGTTTCCAGACCGTTTACCCTGCAACGTATGGTGCAAAGTGCCGTATTAAGACCTTTCCCTTAAGGAAAAGAAGAAGGAAAAAAAGAAAAAAAGGGGGAAAAAGAAAACAGGGTAAAGAGAAAAAGATCATGCATAAACCTAAGCGTTTCACTGGAAGTAAAACGCGAGTTTATCGCTTCCTTACAGATATGGAACCGAGGACAGCAAATGCTGACGAAGAGAAGAGACGGACGAGCGTTTGCTTGCGGTTAATACCGAAGGGACGGGATGAAACAAGGAAGCCAGAATGCAGCGGCCCCTCGATATCACCAGGAACTGCTACAGGAGGAGGCGTTCTGGCACGGGTAACTAGGGTAAGTATCGCTAATGACCGTTAGCAGTTATTTCGGCCTCCCCGAGGCAGCGCTGAGGACTGAGTAACCCGTTCCTGCCCTGTGGCTGCTGTTCCCTGTATCTGCCTTAGCTTTGCTTTGGCTGTTTCTGTTTTGTTTTGTTATCGTACACGCAGCTACGGAAAGGAATAGATGTCATACTTACTTTTTTAGATTAATTGCCACGGCTGAAGTTGAAGAGACCAAGAAACGTAAGCCCCGAAGGGGCACATCTTGAAGAGAGGGGGCTAGACCTAGCGATGCAGTTGTTCGTTTTGGTCGTCGCCTGTGAGGCCAGCATGCAAGAGTAAGAGGAAGCTAGGAGCAGTCTCAAAAAGGTAATAGGTTTGAAAGGGAGACAGGCAAATCGAGGGCTGTCATTCCTCCACGTAGTTAAAGACCGAGAGAGTTGTCGGTTAAGTGCATGCATACGAGGGTTTGCGAACAGTAACAATAACACTGAAGCGGAATAAAAATAAGGTTTCGTGGAAGATGGCGTTAGGTAGGTATTAGGCGACGTGCCCGCCTGCCTAATAACCTAGCCCTAATTGCTGTGTGTAACGTTTCCAGACCGTTTACCCTGCAACGTATGGTGCAAAGTGCCGTATTAAGACCTTTCCCTTAAGGAAAAGAAGAAGGAAAAAAAGAAAAAAAAGGGGGAAAAAGAAAACAGGGTAAAGAGAAAAAGATCATGCATAAACCTAAGCGTTTCACTGGAAGTAAAACGCGAGTTCATCGCTTCCTTACAGAGATGGAACCGAGGACAGCAAATGCTGACGAGGAGAAGAGACGGACGAGCGTTTGCTTGCGGTTAATACCGAAGGGACGGGATGAAACAAGGAAGCCAGAATGCAGCGGCCCCTCGATATCACCAGGAACTGCTACAGGAGGAGGCGTTCTGGCACGGGTAACTAGGGTAAGTATCGCTGATGACCGTTAGCAGTTATTTCGGCCTCCCCGAGGCAGCGCTGAGGACTGAGTAACCCGTTCCTACCCTGTGGCTGCTGTTGCCTGTATCTGCCTTAGCTTTGCTTTGGCTGTTTCTCTTTTGTTTTGTTATCGTACACGCAGCTACGGAAAGGAATAGATGTCATACTTACTTTTTTAGATTAATTGCCACGGCTGAAGTTGAAGAGACCAAGAAACGTAAGCCCCGAAGGGGCACATCTTGAAGAGAGGGGGCTAGACCTAGCGATCCAGTTGTTCGTTTTGGTCGTCGCCTGTGAGGCCAGCATGCAAGAGTAAGAGGAAGCTAGGAGCAGTCTCAAAAAGGTAATAGGTTTGAAAGGGAGACAGGCAAATCGAGGGCTGTCGTTCCTCCACGTAGTTAAAGACCGAGAGTTGTGGGTTAAGCGCATGCATACGAGGGTTTGCGAACAGTAACAATAACACTGAAGCGGAATAAAAATAAGGTTTCGTGGAAGATGGCGTTAGGTAGGTATTAGGCGACGTGCCCGCCTGCCTAATAACCTAGCCCTAATTGCTGTGTGTAACGTTTCCAGACCGTTTACCCTGCAACGTATGGTGCAAAGTGCCGTATTAAGACCTTTCCCTTAAGGAAAAGAAGAAGGAAAAAAAGAAAAAAAAGGGGGAAAAAGAAAACAGGGTAAAGAGAAAAAGATCATGCATAAACCTAAGCGTTTCACTGGAAGTAAAACGCGAGTTTATCGCTTCCTTACAGAGATGGAACCAAGGACAGCAAATGCTGACGAGAAGAGACGGACGAGCGTTTGCTTGTGGTTAATACCGAAGGGACGGGATGAAACAAGGAAGCCAGAATGCAGCGGCCCCTCGATATCACCAGGAACTGCTACAGGAGGAGGCGTTCTGGCATGGGTAACTAGGGTAAGTATCGCTAATGACCGTTAGCAGTTATTTCGGCCTCCCCGAGGCAGCGCTGAGGACTGAGTAACCCGTTCCTACCCTGTGGCTGCTGTTCCCTGTATCTGCCTTTCTTTTGTTTTGTTATCGTACGCGCAGCTACGGAAAGGAATAGATGTCATACTTACTTTTTTAGATTAATTGCCACGGCTGAAGTTGAAGAGACCAAGAAACGTAAGCCCCGAAGGGGCACATCTTGAAGAGAGGGGGCTAGACCTAGCGATGCAGTTGTTCGTTTTGGTCGTCGCCTGTGAGGCCAGCATGCAAGAGTAAGAGGAAGCTAGGAGCAGTCTCAAAAAGGTAATAGGTTTGAAAGGGAGACAGGCAAATCGAGGGCTGTCGTTCCTCCACGTAGTTAAAGACCGAGAGAGTTGTCGGTTAAGCGCATGCATACGAGGGTTTGCGAACAGTAACAATAACACTGAAGCGGAATAAAAATAAGGTTTCGTGGAAGATGGCGTTAGGTAGGTATTAGGCGACGTGCCCGCCTGCCTAATAACCTAGCCCTAATTGCTGTGTGTAACGTTTCCAGACCGTTTACCCTGCAACGTATGGTGCAAAGTGCCGTATTAAGACCTTTCCCTTAAGGAAAAGAAGAAGGAAAAAAAGAAAAAAAAGGGGGAAAAAGAAAACAGGGTAAAGAGAAAAAGATCATGCATAAACCTAAGCGTTTCACTGGAAGTAAAACGCGAGTTTATCGCTTCCTTACAGAGATGGAACCAAGGACAGCAAATGCTGACGAGGAGAAGAGACGGACGAGCGTTTGCTTGCGGTTAATACCGAAGGGACGGGATGAAACAAGGAAGCCAGAATGCAGCGGCCCCTCGATATCACCAGGAACTGCTACAGGAGGAGGCGTTCTGGCACGGGTAACTAGGGTAAGTATCGCTAATGACCGTTAGCAGTTATTTCGGCCTCCCCGAGGCAGCGCTGAGGACTAAGTAACCTGAGGGGCTCTGGCCTGGGTTAGGGCAGAAGTGCAGGCAGGCGGGATCAGGCATTTTCCTCTCAGCTCTCCAAGCTGAATCCTGGCCCTGAAGGAAAAAGCACTGGGGGGAGGCTACTCGGACACCTGCCACGTCGAGGGCAGGGGCAGGAGCTGACCCTTCCCCGACGGACGGACGGACGGACAGACGCTGGTGCGGCGGTGACTCTTTGGATATCGTAGGTAAGGGGAGGCACGCTGGTGCCGAGCTCCAGGGCGGTTTGCCTGAACACGATGCCTGAGGCAGGAGGTTATGCATTGTGTCCGGGGCTGGGAGCTGGTCCCCGAGTCCCATGTACTTGGGAGTGCCTGCGCTTGCCAGGGAGCCCGGTGCTGTTCCCAGAGCTGCGGGGAATTTCCCTTGCGTTGCCTGGACCCTCGGGGCTCTTGGGGGTGTTTCCCCTCATCGCGAGGGCTGCCAGAGCCCCTCCAGGGCTGCGTGAGGTCCCCGAACCGCTCCCGGATTTGCTTTTGGCACTCCGCAGTGTCGCTCGTGTGCCTGGGGCAGCCTGCAGGCGCCATCCTGTCAGCCGCGTTGAGCCCTGCGGCGTGCCTGGTGACCCCTCTGGTGTGCGCCAAGGCCCTTCCTCTGTATTTTGGTCTGCCCCAGAGCCCTGCACTTGCCCTCTGATGCCCTCAGGACCCCTCAGTTCACATTCTGGGTTGCCCCCGAGCCCTCTGCGCGCCTTTCGGTGCGCCCCGTGGCCCCGTGTGTGTTTTGCGGCACGCCGCAGAGGTCTCTGTTTAGCTTTTTCTCCTGTCCTGGAGTTTTCTGGGTGCTTCTGGGTGTGCCCCAGGGCCCTCCTTTTGGTGCCCCCCGAGTCACTCTGTTTGCTCTATCGTTGTTCTTTTTTTTTTTTTTTTTTTCTTGACTTGTGTTGCACCCAGAGCTCTCGATTTGTTCTCTTGTGCTCCGCATACTCCCCTTTCCGCACTCTACACCCCAGGCAGGGCTCTCCCTTCAGCTCTCAGCAAGCTGCTGTCAGGAGAGTGGGGGTGCCTCTGCTGCCCTGGCAGCCCCAGCTGTCCCTGAAGGGGCTGATGGCCAGGCCCCCTGCCCAGTTCCTGCAGGCCCACAGCTGCGGGCCCTGGGGCTGGGATGAATGCCAGGGGGAGCTGGGTGGCAGGACAGGCCCCAGGTGGGGCTGATGGCAAGGGCAGGCCCACATTTGGGGGCTGGGGCCGCAGTTGGGGGGAGCTGGCGCTGGGGCAGGAGCTGGGCAGCGGAGCTGGGCAGCGGAGCTGCCACGGAGCACGGCCCTTTGGGCCCAGCCCGGCGGCCGCCCCGCGGAGGAGGTGAGCGGGGCCGGGGGAGGCGCGCTGCAGGCTGCGGGTCCCGCATGTGCCGGGGGTCCCGGCGGCTGGGAGCGTCCCGGGGCCACGGAGGCGGGGGGAGGAAGGGGGTGCGCCGGGGCTGTGGTGCGGTTTACTGCGCGGTCGGAGGAGCGCGGGGGGGGGGGGGGGTCTCCTGTGTCAGCTCGGGAGCGTGTCGGGGAGCGGGGGGAGGAGGGTCGTGGAGGGGCGGGGGCAGTGTCGGAGCTGAGGCGGGGCCGGTCGCGGGGGTGTCGGGGGAGCCCCGGGCCGGTGGTGGGGCCGGCGGGGCCGCGCTCGGGGCTCTGCGGCCGTTTCCGGGGGGACAGGGGGGAAGGGGAAGGGGGGCGGGACGGAAAGGAACGGAATGTGCCGAGGGTCAAAGGTGCCCCAGCGCTGCGGGTGGGGGGCGGGCGTTGGGGGGCGGGACTGCGGGGAGCCGTAGCTTTCGGCGCGGCATGCCGGGAGCAGTAGTCTTCCGGCACTGGGCTTCCGGTGGGGCCTGTTTGTTCTGAGCGCGGCATGCTGGGAGCGGTAGTCTTCCGGCACTGGGCTTCCGGGCCGCCCTTTTCGCGTGCACGGTATGCTGGGAGGTGTAGTCTTCTCAGGCGGGGCTACTGGGTGACCATGCTGCGCCTCTCGAGGTGGCCCCGCGGGGGGGGGGGCGGCGGCGGCAGGTCCCTGCCAGCGGGGTTCCCAGCAGGCGGCCGCGTGGCAGGCCAGGAGCTGTAGTGCCCGCTGGGTCTGTTCCTTACTGGACATGTGTCACTCACGCCTGAGTCCCCACAGGTCACGGGGGACAGTGGAATGCCCCTGTTTTTCCCCGGTACAGGGCAGGAAGTGTTTTCCATCTCCGATGGTGTTGCAAGACAACCTTGGAAGCTCAGAAAGAGTGTTCCTGCTGTTTAAACTAGGCAGATGAGGAGAACACCCCCCCCCCCCCCAATTTCCTGGGAGGAAATAATTCTTTAATCAAGGCCATGCTAGAAGTGCTAAAGCCTTAAAGAAATAGTAAATCAAAATGTTTTGTTTTCTATGTAGACGTTGCCGATTTAGCAAAGGAATTCGAGGTATCCCCGAACTGAACTGTCCTCATTATAATACAAGAAAATCACGCCCATAGGTCAGAAAGACCTGTGCCCGGGTGAAGACCCCTCCCCTGAGCATGCGTAGTTTTAAAATGGTGTGTAAGCAATATTAGAATTGTATGTAAATCACTAACCAACCGGTGTAAGAGGGAAAGTTGCAAACCTTGCAACTTGTATAAATGCTACTTGGAAAGCCGGGGCGGGGGGGAGGGGGGGAAGTTGCGCTTGATTTGTGGGGAAAACACCGAGCAGCCAGGCTTGCACAACTCTGAAATAAATAAGCAAATGTCTCTCCTGAGCGTGTCATTATTGGCTTAGTGCACAGCGGGCAACGAATCCGCTTTTCGGACAGCAGCGTGACCAGGCGCAGGGTTGTCCCCGGGGGCTGGGGCTGTCCCTCTTGGAAATGGGGAGGGCGGGAAGAGTAGGAGGGGTGCTGCGGGCTCCTGGGGGTCGTAGCTTTGCTCAGGATTGGGGCCGGTTAGGCAGCTGCTGGGAGGAGTGGCGGTGCTGGGAGGGCACGGTGCGGAGCTGTCCTGCTGTGCAGCGCAAGGGAAAGTCGACCAGCACCGTTGCTGTCCGAGGACCCTGGAACAGCCCGAGAGACCCTGGAACAGCCACCCCACGGACACCGTGTCACTGCCTCGCAAGGCCACCGCATGCAGGTACGTTTGACTACATCCGGCAGAAGAAATGTAAGCCGAAGGATCAGGGCAAATAGCTGCTTGTCTAGGTTTGTTACCTAGCGACGCACTGGCAAAGCTTTTTATGAACACCCGTACTCGATCGAGTGCGTATTCATTCTGTGAATATTAATTACTGCCAGACCGCGTACGTCACTGATGCTTTAAAGCAAGTCCGTGGCGCTGGGGTAGCACGTGTAGTGGAGGCTAAATGCAATAATACCTCGTTTTGATGTTGTTCTCTTATACGAAAGCACTTGGAGCAGATTAAGACATTTCTCGTCCTATTTTGTTTATTGAGTGGGCCCTGATACTGGGGAGAAGCTGCCGTGAAGCAGACCTAGTAGTCAGCTTCCTTAGAGAAGGCGTCTTGTCCTGTATTTGAGGGCTTCCGGTACGTTTTGACAGACAGTAGTGAGTGACGGGTTTCCTTTGGACCCCCCGGGGAGCAGAAAGTTCTGCCGGGAAGGCAAAATGTTTCTTGCGGCTGGGTTGGAAGAAGCTGGCTGCTGATGCAAGGCAGTGACAATTCTGGGGAGTCGCGGGAAGTTTTGAAAAGACGGTCGTTCCCTTTGCTAGAAGGCTATGCACTTCGGTTCCTAATAGCTGTAGTAATGAAGCCAGGTAAGCGTTCGGGAGGAGCCCAAGCCGTTTTTGTCTAGCGAGTATTTTGCAAGGGGGGCAGGAAAGCGCTGCGCCCTGCTCCTTGCTGCCCTCGCGTGTCTGAAAGGCGGCACTGCACGCGGGAGGGGGGGGGCGCGCATGCGCATTGCGTTCCGGCGCGCTCACGGCTGCCCTCGCGTGTCGACAAGGCAGCACTGCAGCCGCCGGCGGCCACCGCTGCGTACGGAGACCGTTGCGGGCAGCCGGCGCACACGTGCGCGCTGCCGGTCGCCGTGTTGGCCGCTACTCTGCGCTCTCTCGGGGACGGGTAAGCGCAGGGGCCGCGCTCGTGCCCCCTGCCCGGTGCTCACGGACCGGGAGCGCTTTTCCCGAGAGGGCTTTTCCTTCTCGGTGCTTCCTGGGGGCGCGGGGACGGGCAGTGCCGTCTCGGAGCTGCTCCGCGGCGCTCTCTCCCCGGGGCAGCCCCAGCGCCTGCTCGCTGATGCCCGCCGCTCTCTCGGGCGCGGGCAGAGCAGCCTCGGGGCGCTCGCTGCTCGGCCTGAGCGCCGGGGTGGCGCGGCGGGCTGCGGTTGGCGCGCGGGAGCCGGCCGGCTGCAGCGCGGCGCTGCGACCACGCGAGGGTGGGGCCATTGCGGGTCTGGGCTGCCTCGCGCTCCGCTCCCCCCGCCCCTCGCGCTCCCCCCGCCCCTCGCGCTCCCCCCGCCCCTCGCGCTCCCCCCGCCCCTCGCGCTCCCCCCGCCCCTCTCTCGCGGTCCTGGGCCGCGCACGCGCGGTGCGGCGGCGCGAGCCCTGGGCGGCCGGCGCACGCGCGGTGCGGCGGCGCGAGCCCTGGGCGGCCGGCGCACGCGCGGTGCGGCGGCGCGAGCCCTGGGCGGCCGGCGCACGCGCGGTGCGGCGGCGCGAGCCCTGGGCGGCCGGCGCACGCGCGGTGCGGCGGCGCGAGCCCTGGGCGGCCGGCGCACGCGCGGTGCGGCGGCGCGAGCCCTGGGCGGCCGGCGCACGCGCGGTGCGGCGGCGGGCAAGATGGCGGCGAGCAGGGCGGGTGTTTTGGCTGGACGGCGGCGGGCGAGGGCAGAGGCGGGCTGGAGTCGAGCATGTGGGGGCCGCGGTGAGGCGAGGTGAGGCGAGCGTGTGCCTTCGGGTGGCCGCGGGTGTCGGGCTGTGTCCTGCCAGCCGGGGCCGTCGCTGCGTGGAGGCGGCGGGGCGGGGGGGGGAGTCGGGCCGGGGTCCGCGCCGCGCCGCGCCGCGCCGGGTCTGCCGGAGCGCGGCTCTGACTCTCCCTTTTGCGTGTGTCGCCTGTAGGGCCCCGGTTCCTCCCCAGCGCGGGCCGGGGCGTGCGCTCGCCCCTGCGGACGCAGCCTGGAGGAGTGTGTGTGGGGTGCCTGCGCGGGGGTCTGGATGTCTCTAGCAGCGGCACGGCAGCCTGATGCCTCCTCCCGTCTGGGACGCGGGGTCCTTGGGGAGTTCCCTGCTGCCTCCTCTGGCGTTCTCTGCGAGCTCATAGATCCCTCCACCTCCTCTCCCCCCCCCCCCCCCGCCCCGCTCCCCTGTCTGGTGGGGTGGGAGACCGGTGGCTGCTCCCGCCGAGCTGAGAGCCACGTAGGGCACCCCTATGTGCTCACTACGCATCTGGGATGGCACCCCTGCCCTGAGGGCCCCGCAGAGTCCCACCCTTCCTGCAACCAGCCCCCCCAGAGCCATTAAACCACCCACAAATCCTGCCCCAACACCCCCACAGGCCCCAAAACGCCTCCGAGCCCTGCCGCAATGTTGTCACTGACTCCAGACCTTCCCCTGCACTCTGTGCAAGGCCCCAAACATTCCTCAAACTGCTGCCAGACCCAGTCCCCGCAGCAGTGAGGCGTTCTAACAAAGATGGGGTGCGATGTGCGTCTCCGCCTCGACTCAGTCCCGCTTTAGAGAAACAGGAAGTTACAGCACTTCCTGGTGAAGAGTGTTGACGGGTGAATGTGCGGATGACAAAGAGACTTCTCTCTCTTTTCTTCTGAGCCGCCTCTCAGAAGCCTCTGTGTGTGCACGATGTGGCTGATCTGGGATAATCGTGCTGTGCGCAGTGCTTAAGGAGAACATTGCCCTAAAATGGAGGGCTAAGGAATAGCCTAAAAAACCTAAAAGGCTCGGGAAGAGCAAAAGAGAACACCGATGGGCTCTGGGAAGCCCCAGTGATGCTAGCGAAAACAGCGTGGCTTTTAGGCACCTCCTCAGAGCAGCAGCAATGTCTCGCTCCAGCCTATGGGACAATGGGGACTCTTAATTACCGCCTTGAATTACCACAAGTGTTGCAAAAGCAGAAGGGACTAGGGAGCATGCAGAGCAGGTTATGGACTATATGTCAAGTTTAAACAAGCAACAAGCCCCTCTGCAAACAGAAACAGGTTTAGCCCTAAGTAATAGACGAAGGTAGCTGTGAGTAACGTGAAGCGAAGCGGTGACGTCAGTCACCCCGAAAGCCTCGGAGAAGCGGTCTGAAAATCTGGTACCCTCGCGGCCTCGGCAGTCTTTTTGGTTTGTTTGGCAAGGTAGCCCACCGAAGGGGGACATCTCGAAGAGAAGCAGCAAGACCTGGGGATCCGGTGGTTCATTTTGGTCGTCGCCTGTGAGGCCAGCATGCAAGAGTAAGAGGAAGCTAGGAGCAGTCTCAAAAAGGTAATAGGTTTGAAAGGGAGACACGCAAATCGAGGGCTGTCGTTCCTCCACGTAGTTAAAGACCGAGAGAGTTGTGGGTTAAGCGCATGCATACGAGGGTTTGCGAACAGTAACAATAACACTGAAGCGGAATAAAAATAAGGTTTCGTGGAAGATGGCGTTAGGAAGGTATTAGGCGACGTGCCCGCCTGCCTAATAACCTAGCCCTAATTGCTGTGTGTAACGTTTCCAGACTGTTTACCCTGCAACGTATGGTGCAAAGTGCCGTATTAAGACCTTTCCCTTAAGGAAAAGAAGAAGGAAAAAAAGAAAAAAAAGGGGGAAAAAGAAAACAGGGTAAAGAGAAAAAGATCATGCATAAACCTAAGCGTTTCACTGGAAGTAAAACGCGAGTTTATCGCTTCCTTACAGAGATGGAACCAAGGACAGCAAATGCTGACGAGGAGAAGAGACGGACGAGCGTTTGCTTGTGGTTAATACCGAAGGGACGGGATGAAACAAGGAAGCCAGAATGCAGCGGCCCCTTGATATCACCAGGAACTGCTACAGGAGGAGGCGTTCTGGCACGGGTAACTAGGGTAAGTATCGCTGATGACCGTTAGCAGTTATTTCGGCCTCCCCGAGGCAGCGCTGAGGACTGAGTAACCCGTTCCTGCCCTGTGGCTGCTGTTCCCTGTATCTGCCTTAGCTTTGCTTTGGCTGTTTCTCTTTTGTTTTGTTATCGTACGCGCAGCTACGGAAAGGAATAGATGTCATACTTACTTTTTTAGATTAATTGCCACGGCTGAAGTTGAAGAGACCAAGAAACGTAAGCCCCGAAGGGGCACATCTTGAAGAGAGGGGGCTAGACCTAGCGATCCAGTTGTTCGTTTTGGTCGTCGCCTGTGAGGCCAGCGTGCAAGAGTAAGAGGAAGCTAGGAGCAGTCTCAAAAAGGTAATAGGTCTGAAAGGGAGACAGGCAAATCGAGGGCTGTCGTTCCTCCACGTAGTTAAAGACCGAGAGAGTTGTGGGTTAAGCGCATGCATACGAGGGTTTGCGAACAGTAACAATAACACTGAAGCGGAATAAAAATAAGGTTTCGTGGAAGATGGCGTTAGGAAGGTATTAGGCGACGTGCCCGCCTGCCTAATAACCTAGCCCTAATTGCTGTGTGTAACGTTTCCAGACCGTTTACCCTGCAACGTATGGTGCAAAGTGCCGTATTAAGACCTTTCCCTTAAGGAAAAGAAGAAGGAAAAAAAGAAAAAAAGGGGGAAAAAGAAAACAGGGTAAAGAGAAAAAGATCATGCATAAACCTAAGCGTTTCACTGGAAGTAAAACGCGAGTTTATCGCTTCCTTACAGAGATGGAACCAAGGACAGCAAATGCTGACGAGGAGAAGAGACGGACGAGCGTTTGCTTGCGGTTAATACCGAAGGGACGGGATGAAACAAGGAAGCCAGAATGCAGCGGCCCCTCGATATCACCAGGAACTGCTACAGGAGGAGGCGTTCTGGCACGGGTAACTAGGGTAAGTATCGCTAATGACTGTTAGCAGTTATTTCGGCCTCCCCGAGGCAGCGCTGAGGACTGAGTAACCCGTTCCTGCCCTGTGGCTGCTGTTCCCTGTATCTGCCTTAGCTTTGCTTTGGCTGTTTCTCTTTTGTTTTGTTATCGTACACGCAGCTACGGAAAGGAATAGATGTCATACTTACTTTTTTAGATTAATTGCCACGGCTGAAGTTGAAGAGACCAAGAAACGTAAGCCCCGAAGGGGCACATCTTGAAGAGAGGGGGCTAGACCTAGCGATGCAGTTGTTCGTTTTGGTCGTCGCCTGTGAGGCCAGCATGCAAGAGTAAGAGGAAGCTAGGAGCAGTCTCAAAAAGGTAATAGGTCTGAAAGGGAGACAGGCAAATCGAGGGCTGTCGTTCCTCCACGTAGTTAAAGACCGAGAGAGTTGTGGGTTAAGCGCATGCATACGAGGGTTTGCGAACAGTAACAATAACACTGAAGCGGAATAAAAATAAGGTTTCGTGGAAGATGGCGTTAGGAAGGTATTAGGCGACGTGCCCGCCTGCCTAATAACCTAGCCCTAATTGCTGTGTGTAACGTTTCCAGACCGTTTACCCTGCAACGTATGGTGCAAAGTGCCGTATTAAGACCTTTCCCTTAAGGAAAAGAAGAAGGAAAAAAAGAAAAAAAAGGGGGAAAAAGAAAACAGGGTAAAGAGAAAAAGATCATGCATAAACCTAAGCGTTTCACTGGAAGTAAAACGCGAGTTTATCGCTTCCTTACAGAGATGGAACCAAGGACAGCAAATGCTGACGAGGAGAAGAGACGGACGAGCGTTTGCTTGCGGTTAATACCGAAGGGACGGGATGAAACAAGGAAGCCAGAATGCAGCGGCCCCTTGATATCACCAGGAACTGCTACAGGAGGAGGCGTTCTGGCACGGGTAACTAGGGTAAGTATCGCTAATGACCGTTAGCAGTTATTTCGGCCTCCCCGAGGCAGCGCTGAGGACTGAGTAACCCGTTCCTGCCCTGTGGCTGCTGTTCCCTGTATCTGCCTTAGCTTTGCTTTGGCTGTTTGTATTTTGCGTTGTTACTGCACGCGCGTACGTGGAAAGGGAAAGACAGAACGAATGCTCTCTTAGATTAATTGCCACGGCTGAGGTTGAAGAGAGTAAAAAACGTGAGCAAGCTGAAGTAATAGAATCCAAGGGAGCCAAGTGAAAGCTGTCTTCCTCTGCCAGAAAAAGGGAAAGCCCGTTCCTCCTGGCAAGGAAGGAGCGCCATTAATAGCGATCCGAATAATAGATCGCCAGCGTATAACGGAAGGTCTGTATGCATTATGAGAAGTGCTGTGCGTACATGTGTCTCCATGTGTGTGACTTTACGTGCCTGTGAAGCGTCATGCTTCACGAGCTGCGAGACAGCAAATTATTATCTTGGGGGAGTGGTGGTCAAGTGACCAGAGCTACTGAAGAGGAAGGGAGCGAGAGAAGGGTCTGAAGTGTAAAACTGAGAGATCGATTTCAGGAAGGCTCAATCAGCGCAAGCCCCGGGTTAGTTACCTGGCAATGGTATTTGGGGAGACGGGATGACAGTAGATAGGTTGAAGCCTCATGGAATTAAGGCTCCTTCTCACCAGTTCCCGCTTAGAGCAATTGTAGGAGGATTTAGTTTCCTCCAGCAGCATTAAGGTGGCTTTGCCGGTGTCAGCAGACCACGGTGGAAAGTACTGGGAGGGAGTCGGAAAGGGAGCTGGGATGAGGAACGTGACTCTGCTTTCACTGAACTGGAAGAAGTGGCTATAAAACCTCCTGCCCTCAAATTCCCAGGACAAGGAAAGCCTTTTTCGGTAATGCTTTCCACATCTGCTGACTGCGTGGGAGCAGCACCACTAGAAAACGGCAGTAAAGGAAAGCGGGTGCCGGTCGCCTCACCTTTACGTCCCCTTTGGGGGTGGAACAAAAAGTCTCTGGCTGTGAGAAAGACTGTTCAGCAGCGATGTGGGCTGTAACCGTCTTTGAGACTTTTAGCTTTGATCGCGCAGGGGCCATCCAATCTATTCAGTTCTCTCTAAAGTAATCACGTCAGGGAAATGAAGAGACAGCGGAGTATCATCTATCCGAGTGGCGCAGTGGGCGCTGATCTTAACGAGCGGGGGCAGGGGGGCAGTTGCTGTGCAAGTGTTACAAGCAGCGGCTCTTCTTGTGCGCGTCTGAATTGACTGAGGGGCAGAGCACGGTTGCGCCAAAAACGCGGACGCAGGAGGTTTCCGAGAGGTTGATCTCTAGCGGCTACTTAGTCTGACTTCCCTTTCGCGGCAAGCCCGACTGTCTTCATAGCTCTCAGAACAGGGGTTAGGGGAAGCGGTACTTGTGGCTTGCGTATTCTTGTTTACCTTGCTTGAGTGTGTATATTGGATCCACTTTTGTGCTTATAAACAACTTTGGATTCTTATGATTTTCTGCAGAGCTTTGATCTTTTTCTTTTTTTCTTTTTCTTCTTGGTTTGTTTTTTTTTTTTTTTTGCTTTGCTCCCTCCCTGATGGATTTTACTACGCCTCCGTCAACGAGCCCTGGCTGGCAAAGTTGCTGTGTCCCAGCGGAGACTCTTAGGCGAGATGGAGGAGTTCAGATCCGCAGCCTGCCAGAAGAACGTCGCCCAGGAGGGGTTGCTAGCCTCGAGCTATAGGCGCTGGTGCGTGTGGCTCGTTGTGTCAGACGCGAAGGGGTTTTCTTTGGCTGCGGAAATTTTAGCTTGCCTTTACACCCTGTAGCAGTAGTATTTTTGTTTTGATAAACTGTGTTAATCGTAGGCGTTCAGGACCTCGGGGAACGACTGTGTGCTGCCGTGAAGAACTACAGGCTACCACCGCTCTCGGACCTTTGTAAGTTATCACGCGTCGAGAGCTTCCAGGAGAATTCAAATGCCAGCAGAAAGGTTCTCCGCCCGGTCCCGACGAGGAGGCTTCGGCCACAGGAAGGTCGGCAGCGTCCTTACCGGACTCGCGGGTAATAAGCCGCGATGCATGGACCGGCAAAGGAGGGGGGGATAGCGACTGGTAGCCCAGAGTCTTCAGTAAGACAGAGTCTTACTGTTGCTAGCTGGGCCACGAGGTCTGTGCGAAGCCTCGCCTGTCTGTTTGGAGCTCTGTTTTGGTCTGTTTACCTGGAATGACCAGTGACGCCTAAAATAAGAATTTTCGTGGCTAGATGGGTCAGCTGTGACCGCACCCGTCTTTGCCTTGCTTCGCTGCCTAGCAGCAACTTGGGATGCCAGAGTAAAAACTGCCGCAGTGCTTAAGGGAGGCTCTGCATTTGCCCAGGTTAGGGAGCCATCATTAAAGCTTTGGGGGAAGAAAGCTCTAAAAGGAGAATCTCCCAGTGACCTTGGTGGCTTGATTCACTTGCAGGATGCTGTTCTGAGGGCCAGCAACTCGAAGGGATGCAGCTCGGCCCTTTTTGTTGACTTTGGTGATGCTGTTTTGAGGAAGCATGTAAGTACAGAAGGGGTCTGGGAGGGTTTTCAAACAAGACGGGAAAGAGCAAGGAAGATTTGAGAGCGTGGAAAAACTAGGTGCCGCGGGTACTGAAGTTGTTACGGGCTGAGGGCGTTTGGTGTTGAGCATCTGAGAGGGGCTAATGCACGAGGAATGGTAAAATGCTGTGACTGAACGCGAGGTTCCTCCCCGGCCTGGGCCCGTGTGTGCACCCTCGCTCCCACAGACACCCCGGAGCCGTAGGGAAACGGGTGAGCAGGCCCACGAGCGGACTTTGGGCACAGCGGTGCGCAGAGAGCGCTGCGGGCTCAGCCGGTGGGGTGGAGTCGGAGCATGGCGAGCCAGGCTGTCGGGATCCATCCGGTTCCGCTCCCTGCCCCTCTGTCCAGCGCTCCATCCTTCTCTTTCTTTCCCCGTGGCTCTGTCCAGTGCCCCATCCCTTTGTTTAGCTACTCGTTCCTCTGCCCAGCTCCCCCATCCCTCTTGTACTCTTTCCATCTCTGTGACAATATCTGCGTCCATCTAACTGGCTCTCTATCGCTCTATCCAGCTCTTCATCGTCCTCTTCCTCTTCCTATCCCAGTACCTGCCCGCTGTCCTTCCGTGCGGCTCCCCATCCGTCTGCCGCTCTCGTCTGCCTTTCTGCCTGTACTTCTCTTTGCCTTCCCAGCCCTCTGTCCACCCCTCCAGCCATCTCTCTCTATTTCCATCCCTCTGCTCAGCTCCTCATCCATCTATTTGCCTCCCTATCCCTCTTTTCCCCTGTTTTGTCCCATCTCTCTGTCTGAATTGCCCTCCCTCTTTTTCTCTCTCCACCTTTCTGGCCAGCTCTTCGTCGTTCTCGTCCTCTTCCCATCGCTCCTACTGGCTCCCTGTCCCTCTCTTCCTGTCCCCGTTCCTCTCTCCGGTTCTCCCCCCTTCTCTGTTGCTCCCTTGCCGTTCCTCTGGCCGTCTCGCCTTCCCCATTTTTCTCTCTTCTGCTCCCCGGTCCTCTGTGCAGCCCTCCCTCCATCTGTGTGGCCCTCTGTCCCTCTCTTTCTCTTCCTTTGTCCAGTGCCCAGACCCTGGGGCCGGCTCTCTGTCCCTCTCTTTCTTTCTCCCTCCATCCATCTGCCAAGCTCTCTGCCCCTCTTTTCTTTTGTTCTCCCCCCTGTCCCCGCGTCCAGGTGGAGGTCTGTCGTTCCTTTGCGTTTTGTCTGGTGCGGCGGGTGGCGAGAGGTGGTCGGCGCTCGGCAGAGATGGTGATCGGCAGCGCCCGGAGGGTGTCGTCGGTCGGTCTGGTTCGGGTCACGTCGGACACCTCCGCGGGGACTCTGCCCGCGGAGGCGCGGGGCTGTGGCTGTGCAGTGGGGGAGCGCTAGCGGGCTAGAGATGCCGTGGGGTACGCGGCAGGCAGCGAAGAGGCTCCTGGGGAAGGTGTCACGGAGGCAGAGAGCAGCAGAGGCTCCGAGACCTTGGGCGTTAGGACAGGCGCTCGCGGTAGGGCGGTCTGGAGCTGCTGCTGCTGTCTGTCCTACTCGTCAGCGCGGTCTGCAGTTACTGCCTCTTGTCTGCCTGCGCGCAGCCAGGGCTGTCACGTGGTGCAGCTTGAGTTGTGATTGCGATGCTGGCATCGAGCCCACTTTTCTGTCAGGTCTGCCTTTATGCAAAGTGGTGTCTTCCCTATGTCTACAGCTCAACCCATGTTGTTGATTTAGTGCTTCCTGAGGGGATATGCTGTGCTGTCAACACGCACACCCACCCCACCCCTGCCATCGCTTCCTGATGAATGCAGTCATTTACATAGCTTCTGGCTTGTTTCTTTCCTTGGAACTCCTTTCTCTTTGCTGTTCTGGTCCCTCCAAACAATTTCTGTTTCTAGCATTATTAGTGTTGGGCCCTAAACCTTCTAGACCTTCCTTCTTTGAAGTCCAGAGGTTCCAGTATTGTTTGTACTTTGAGAGTAAAGGTCCTTCACAACTCATGTCTTAAGTATGCAACTGCCTTACCTGGGATTTTCGTTTTCGCAAGTTACTGTTTCTTTCAGGAGCCAGCTACAACAGTAACTTTGCTATAGCAGAGAAATGGGGTTACATGTGTATGAGCAACAGCACCGTAGTACACAGCAAAGCCATAATCTACAGTACTGGTAGCACAAGTCAGTTTCCCATCAGCTCCATCTCTCCAGGGTTTGGAGGTTTTGGAGGCCTTACTTTTTATCCTGCCTTGGCTGGACGGTGCTTTCTGAGAGTGTCCATCAGAGGCAGAGTTTCCCTGCGGAGGACCATCTAGCAAAGGCTGGAGGCGGCCGGGTGCCTGAGCGAGCCTGCCTGTCCGTGAGAGCTGCTGTGACATCTTTGTGATGAAATGGAGCCAGAGAGGGTGACTGAAGCAGCACGGAGGGTCAGTCATAACTGTGGGAACAATTACGGGCCTTGGACTAGGGAGTAGTTCTAGGAGGGCTGTGCAGTTGCCCGGCCTCTAACTAACTGCTCTGGCCTCTTTGCAGGTGCCGAAGCCCAGTCGGGCAGTCGAAGGAGCCTTGTCACAGCTGGGAGCTCTGCGGAGATGCGCGGCTGGCCATGGAGAGTGAGCTCTGACTTGCAGCGTGGACACAGCTAAGTCCTGGGCTGCATCATATGTGAGCAGTGCTGGGAGGTGCGAGGTGATTGTTCCCTAGGTGGTCACTGGTGTCACTGGCTGTGGATGTTTGCCCATGGAGCTGAGAGGACCAAAAATATTAATTGTCTGACCCGGAGATGAATTAGTGCTTGCAGTGCTTCAGGTAGGTTCAGTGCAAGTGCAGCCTAGTGCAGTCCTGTGGAGTGATTCTTGCACATGCTCACATTTGAATGGTGGCTAAAACCAAGCCTCTAAACAGCAGCTGTAACGTGATTCTGGTGCATGTCTTCCCGTTCTGCTGTGCTTCTAGAGGAAGGGAAAACTTCTTAAGCTGTGGGCAAAACTCCTTGCCTTCTCTTTACTGTTTTCATGCGTATGGGTGCTTTGGTGTTTGTTGCTTAAAGCTGAGGGTTTGGAATTTTTCACTTAAGGTTTATTGTTTAGTTTGTTGTTGAGGGTCTCTCACTCCGGAGTTACAGTTTATTCCTTTCTTTTGTGGGGCTCAGTCTTTATCAGTCAGGGTTTACAGTTTGCTCGTTTAGTGATCAGGGCACAGAATTTAAAATCCAACCTTAGCCATAAATTTTAAAGTCTCGGCAACTATTAGGGTTCCAAGACCTGCAGTTAGTGTTCAGGGCTTATGACTTACTGATAAAGGAAAAGGGCTAAATCCTTAGATAAACTGTAAGCCCTGAAGCCTAAGCAGCAGGCTGCAAACCCTTCTTTGGGCTTTGTAACCTTCCCCTGTACCCAGCGTTCAGCTCTGCACACCGACCTGCGCTCTGGATTTGATATGGCGCAGGCCCATCACACGGAGACTGGCAATGTGACGGGTGAGCTGAGAGTTGTGGAAGTGTCTTGCAGGGCTCTAGCCTGGGGTAGGGCAGAAGTGCAGACAGGCAAGATCAGGCATTTTCCTCTCATCTCTGAGATGAATCCTATGCCTGAAGGAAAAAGCAGAGGAGTAGGCTGTCAGCTACTCGGACACCTGCCACATCAAGGGCAGCAGCAGGAGATGACCCTTCCCTGATGGATGGATGGACGCTGGTGTAGTGATGACTCTTCAGGCATCACAGGTAAGGGGAAGCATGCTGACACTGAGCTCCATGGCAGACTTGCTTCCAGCTATTGTTTCTGCGCAGTAAAACAATAAACAGTTGCTTTATTCTTTGCACTCATCTCTGTGGTTCCTGCTGTTGGTTTGCCTGAAGATGATGCCCAGGGGAGGAGATTACACATTGTGTCCGGGGCTGGGAGCTGGTCCCCGAGTCCCTTGTACTTTGGAGTGCCTGCGCTTCCCAGGGAACCCAGTGCTGTTGACAGAGCTGTGGGGAATTTCCCTTGCATTGCCTGGGCTCTTGGGGGTGTTTCCCATCATTGTGGGGGCACCCAGGGCCCCTGCAGGGCTGTGTGAGGTCCCCAGACTGCTTCTGGATTTGCTTTCAGCACTCCCCAGTGTCCCTTGTGGGTCTGGTGCCAGGGCCTGTATGCCTGGAGTGGGGAGATAGAGTTTCCATGGGGGTGGGGGGAGCCTGCAGGCACCATCCTGTCAGCTGCACTGAGCCCTGTGACATGCCTTATGGCCCCTCTGGTGTGCCCTAAGCCCCTTTATTTGTATTTTGCTTTGCCCCAGAGCCCTGCATTTGCCCTCTGATGCCCTCCGGAGCCCTCAATTCACATTTTGGGTTGCCCCCAAGGGCTCTGTGTGCCTTTTGTTGGGCCCTGTGGTTGTTTTGCAGCACACTGCAAAGTTCTCTGTTTAGCTTTCTCTCCTGTCCCAGAGTTTTCTGGGTGCTTCTTGGTGGTGCCCCCAGAGTCACTCTGTTTGCTCTGTCATTGCCTTTTTCTACTTTTGTTGTACCCAGAGCTCTCCATTTGTTCTCTTGTCCTCTGCATACTCCCCTTTCCCCTCTCTATACCCCAGGCCTCTCCCTTCAGCTTTCAGGAAGCTGCTCTCAGGAGTGGGGGTGCCTCTGCTGCCCTGGCAGCCCCAGTTGTCCCTGATGGGGCTGATGGCCATTCCCTCTCCCCAGTTCCTGATGGGCTGCAGCTGCAGGCCCTGGGGCTGGGATGAATGCCAGGTGGAGCTGGGTGGCAGGACAGGCCCCAGGTGGGGCTCCATGGCTGGGACAGGTGGGACAAGCCCCAGGTGGGGCTGATGGCAAGGGCGGGCACACGCCTGGGCTGGGGCTGCATTTGGGGGAAGCTCATGCTGGGGCTGGTTCTGGACGATGGAGCTGCTGCTGAGCACTGCTGCCTGGGACCGGCACGCGGCTGCCCTGCGGAGGAGGTGAGCGGGGCTGGGGGGGTGCGCGCTCCGGGCTGCAGGTCCCTCATGTGCCGGGGGTCCTGGTGGGTGGGAGTGTCCTGGGCAGCGCAGCACAACTGGGGTGCACTGGGGCCAGGGGAAACTGCACCGGGGCTAGGGAGGGTGGTGTGCTGGGGCAGTGGGGGCTGAGGATGTGGTGGGGAAGAGCAGTGCTCCGGGGCCATGGAGGTGGAGGGAGGGAGGAAGGGGGTGTGCCGAGGCTGTGGTGGTATGGGGGGGGGGTAAGGGGGTGCGTTGGGGTTCGGGTGGGGAGGAAGGAGGTGCGGTGGGTCTGCAGTGGTGCTGGGGGGGAAGAAGGGGGGTGCGCCAGGATGGGGCAGGGGGGAAGGCAGGCGGTCCGCTGGGGCTGTGGTGCGGTTTATTGCGCAGTCGGAGGAGCGCGGGGAGGGGGGGGGGGGTGTCTCCTATGTCCGCTGGGGACCGCGTTGGGGAGGGGGAGGAGGGATCCCAGGGGAAGCGCAGGGAGGGTCGTGGGGGGAGGCAGGGGCAGTGTTGGAGTTGACCCGTAGCCGGCCGCGGCGGTGTCGGGGGAGCCCCGGGCCGGTGCTGGGGATCGCGGGGTCGCGCTCGGGGCTCTGCGGTGGATTCCGGGGAGACAGGGAGGAAAAGGGAACGGGGGCGGGACGGAAAGGAACGGAATCTCCACAGGGTTAAACTTCACCTAGCGCTACGGGGGGAGGGGGGGGGGGGCCGGGGGCGCCGCTGGCATGCCGGGAGCGGTAGTCTTCCCGCATTGGGCTGCTCGGACAGCATGCTGTGCCTCTCGAGGCGGCCGGAGGGGCAGTCCTTTGCCAGCGGGGTTCTCACCAGCCGGCCACGTTATGCTCTGTGGCAGGCCAGGAGCTGCAGTTCCAGGTGCCGGTGCCTTCTCAGCCCTGCAGCAGTGGCCCGCTGGGTCTGTTCCTTACTGGACATGTGCCGCTCACGCAGGAGTCCCCATAGGTCATTGGGGACAGTGGCATTTCCCTGGTTTTCCCTGGTACAAGGCAGGAAGCATTTTCCATCTCTGGTGTGACCAGGCAGGCTTGCCCCCAGGGGCTGGGGCCGTCCCTCTTGGAAATGGGGAGGGCAGGGAGAGTAGGAGGGCGCTGCAGGCTCCTGGTAGTTGTAGCTTTGCTCAAGATTGGGGCCAATTAGGCAGCAGCTATGAGGAGTGGCAGTGCTGGGAGGGCACGGTGCGGAGCTGTCCTGCTGTGCAGCACAAGGGAAAGTCCTCAAGGAAATGTGAACAGCACTGTCTCTGTCCAAGGACCCCAAAACAGCCTGAGAGACCCTGGAACAGCCACCCCACAGCAGTACCGGGGACACCATGTCACTGCCTCCCAAGGGCACTGCGTTCAGCTACCTTTAACTGTGTGGAAAGAGCCTGCAGGCAGGAGCCCTGGCCACAGGTACAGAGAATCCCCGGTAGCCTGGAACTATATCTCTTTTCTTTACAAAGATGCCATCTCTTTGATGCCTTGCTGCTGCTTCCATCTTGCTCGGTGCCCAAGTCTACTACATTCAGATCCACCTTTCTTGCTGCCCTCTGCTCTGTCTGAGCTGCTTGCCAGATCAAAAGGCGTGTGCGGCTAAGAACTAGGCCAAGGTGTCTCAACTGCTTGCTATAGGACAACCGGGGGGTGAATCGGCAACAGGACAGGAAAGTACCTGTGGATGAGAAACAGCTGCTTTAGAGATCTAAGACGCAGGGGCAACTGAGAGGAGTGAAAGGAGCAGGGGAAAATGGTGATGAGGAAGGTGTGCTGTTAGAGGCAGTACAGTGCAGAAGAGAGGGAAAGCTTGCTCCTATGATGAAATAAAAACTGACCTTAAGAGAGATTTGCTTTTTGCTCTTCAGGTTACGAGTACGCGTGACTTCCTGAGAACTGTTCTGAGCATGCAGTGTTGCAGGTCACGACTGCCTGGGCAGCGATCCCCAACTTGTCTGCCGAGACTACGCAACAGCTCACAGCTGCCTGTGCAATGAAAGCAAAGGCCAACTTCTCAGAGGGAAGAAGCAGGCTCCACACAGGAAGATTATGGCAGGTGAGCTAATGCCCCAGAACCTTCAGTTTTCCTCCGCGTCCCCCCCAGGACTCACCCATTTGCTCCCTAGTTCCCTCAGGACCAATCCATTTGCTTTTAGGTATGCTCCAAGGCACTCCATTTGTTCTCTTGCCCCTTCAAAATTCTTTGCTTCTTTCTAGTTCCTGCAAGGTTATTCTGACATTTGGTGTCTGTAGGCCCTCTGGTAGCATCAAGACTCCTATGTTTGTCCTCTTGTCCTATTAAGTCCCCCCTCTTTTCCCTCTAGTCTCCTCAAAACCTCTCCGTTTGCCATTGGTGCGTCTCGGCGCCTTTGCTTTTCCCTCTAGTCCTCTCAGGATGCCTCTCTTTGCCCTCTGAGCCCCTTAGGGTCCATCTCCTAGCCCTTTAGCCCCATCAGAACCCCTCTGAGTGCCACACGCTCCCCTCAGGACGCCTTGGTTTGCCTTGGGGGTACCCCAGAGCCCTATGCATTCATTGCACCCTTTCAGTATGCCCTACGGCCCTTCTTTTCCATTGGCTGCACTGTAGAGTCCTCTCTATGCCCTATCGCTATGACCATTCCATGTGCCCTCTATCCCATCAGATCCCCTTTCCTTCCGCTCCCCTTTCCTTCCAGTCCCCTTAAGGCTCCTCTGTCTTCCTTGGTTGTGCCTCACATACCTCTATGCGTCCCCTAGTCTGCTCAAAATCCATCCCCTCCTGTCCCCTCAGAGCACCTCCTGAGGTCTTCCTTGTTAGCCAGTTCTCCTATTTTGGCTGTTTAGGCCCCTTAGGACCCCTCTGCTCTGCTGAGCATGCCTCCTGGGGTGCTGGTATGGCCCCAGAGCTGTTCTCTGGACCCCAGGCCTCCTAGAGAACAGCTGGTCTCCTCAGAAACCTTTCATATTTCGTCCTGGTTCCCCACAGTTGGGTTTTTGGCCACCTAGTCCCCTTAAAACTCCTCACATGCTCAGAACACCCCTACTGGGGTGCTTGCTGTGACCTGGAGCTGTCTTCAGGCCCCCCAGGCGCCTTAGACACCCTCTAGTCTCCTCGCAACCCCTCCAGATTTCTCCCTTCTTCCCCAGAGGTATTTCTTGACAGTGTAGACCCCTTAGCACCCCTCTAGTGCGCTCTGGACCCCTCTTTTCCACAGAATAGGGCCCCCCACCCCTCCTGTGGCACCCCAGACCCCTTAGACCCCCTCTAGTCTCCTCGCAACCCCTCCAGATTTCTCCCTTCTTCCCCAGAGGCATTTCTGGACCATGTAGACACCTTACTACCTCTCTAGTGCACTCTGGATTCCTCTTTTCCATAGAGTGGGGCCCCCTAGCTCTCTTGTGGCCCCCCAGGCCCCTTGGACCCCCTCTAGTCTCCTCGGAACCCCTCCAGATTTCTCCCTTCTTCCCCAGAGGCATTTCTGGACCATGTAGACACCTTAGGGGTCCAGAGCGCACTACAGGGGTGCTAAGGTGTCTACATGGTTAAGAAATGTCTCTGGGAAAGAAGGGAGCAATCTGGAGGCCTTCTGAGGAGACTAGAGGGTGTCTAAGTGGTCTAGGGGGCCATAAGAGAGCTGGGGGCCCAATTCTGTGGAAAAGAGGTGTCCAGAGTGCACTAGAGGGGGTGCTAAGGTGTCTACATGGTCCAGAAATGCCACTGGGGAAGAAGGGAGAAATCTGGAGGAGTTGCGAAGAGACTAGAGGGTGTCTAAGGGGTCTGGGGGCCTAGAAGAGTGCTGGGGGGCCAAATTCTGTGGAACAGAGGGGTCCAGAGTGCACTAGAGGGGTGCTCTTTTCCACAGAGTCCAGATCCAAGCTCTCTTCTGGTCCCCAGGCCCCTTAGACACCCTCTAGTCTCCTCTCATCCCCTCCAGATTTCTCCCTTCTTCCCCAGAGGCATTTTTTGACTGTGTAGACGCCATAGAACCCCTCTAGTGCGCTCTGCACCCCTCTTTTCCACAGAATGCAGCCCCCCAGCTATCTTCTGGCCCCCCAGGCCCCTTAGACCCCCTCTAGTCTCCTCGCAACCCCTGCAGATTTCTCCCTTTTTCCCCAGAGGCATTTCTTGACAGTGTCGACACCTTAGCACCCCTCTACTGCGCTCTGGACCCCTAAGGTGTTGACGTGGTCAAGAAATGCCTATGGGGAAGAAGGAAGCAATGTGGAGGGCTTCTGCGGAGACTACAGGGTGTCTTGGGGGTCTGGGGACCAAATGAGAGGTGGGGTCCCCACTTTCTAGAAAGGAGCACCCCTCTAGTGCCCTCTTGATCCCTCTGTTCAACGGAATAGGACCCCTAGCTCTCTTTTGGCCCCCCAGACCCCTTAGGCACCCTCTAGTCTCCTTGCCACACCTCCAGATTTCTCCCTTCTTCCCCAGAAGCATTTATGGACAGTGTAGACGCCTTAGCACCCCTCTAGTGCATTCTGGACCACTCTTTTCCACAGAATGGGGCCCACCAGATAGCTTTCGGATCTCCAGACGCTTTAGACACCCTCTAGTCTCTTTGCAACCCCTCCAGATTTCTCCCTTCTTCCCCAGAGACATTTCCAGACCATGCAGGCACCTTAGCACCCCTCTAGTGCACTCTGGACTCCTCTTTTCCACAGAATTGGGCCCTCCAGCTGTCTTTGGTCCCCCCAGACCCCTTAGACACCCTCTAGTCTCCTCGCAAGCCCTCCGGATTTCTCCCTTCTTCCCCAGAGGCATATCTTGACAGTGTGGACGCTTTGGCACCTCTGTAGTGCACCCTGGACCACTCTTTTTCACAGAATTGGGCCCCCCCCAGCTCTCTTATTGCCCCCCATATTCCTAAGACACCCTCTAGTCTCCTCGCAACCCCTCCAGATTTCTCCTTTCTTCCCCAGAGGCATTATTTGACAGTGTACACAAGTAACCATGCCTCTAGTGCACTCTGGACCCGTCTTTTCCACGGAATTGGGCCCCCCAGCACTCTTTTGGCCCCCCAGGCCCCTTAGACACCCTCTAGTATCCTCGCAACCCATCTAGATTTCTCCCTTCTTCCCCAGAGGCATGTCTTGACAGTGTAGATGCCTTAGCACCCCTCTAGTGCTCTCTGGACCCCTCTTTTCCACAGAATTGGGTCCCCCAGCACTCTTTTGGCCCCCCAGGCCCCTTAGACACCCTCTAGTATCCTCGCAACCCATCTAGATTTCTCCCTTCTTCCCCAGAGGTATTTCTTGACAGTGTAGACGCCTTAGCACCCTCTAGTGCACTCTGGACCCGTCTTTTCCACAGAATTGGGCCCATCAGATATCTTTCGGATCTCCAGACGATTTAGACACCCTCTAGCATCCTCGCAACCCATCTAGATTTCTCCCTTCTTCCCCAGAGGCATTTCTTGATAATTTAGATGTCTTAGCACTCCTCTAGTGCACTCTGGAACCCTCTTTTCCACAGAATTGGGCCCCCCAGGTATCTTTGGGACCTCCAGACCCCTGAGACACCCTCTAGTCTTCTTGGCACCCCTCTAGATTTCTTCCTTCTCGCCCAGAGTCATTTCTTGACCGTGTAGACACCTTAGCACCCCTCTAGTGCACTCTGGACCCTTCTTATCCACAGAATGGGGCCCCCATCCGTCTTTTGGCCCCCAGACTCCTTAGACACCCTCTAGTCTCCTCGCAACCGCTCCACATTTTTCCTTTCTTCCCCAGAGGCATTTCTTGACATTGTATACGTCTTGGCACCCATCTAGTGCGCTCTGGACCACTCTTTTCCAGAGAATTGGGCCCCCAGCTCTCTTCTGGCCCCCCAGGCCCCTTAGACATCCTCTAGTCTCCTAGCAGTGCCTCCAGATTGTTCCCTTTTTCCTCAGAGCCATTTCTGGACCATGTAGACGCTTTAGCACCCCTCTAGTGCGCTTTGGACTCTTCTTTTCCACAGAATTGGCCCCCCCAGACATCTTTTGGCCCCCCAGACCCATTAGACACCCTCTAGTCTCCTCGCAACACCTCCAGATTTCTCCCTTCTTCCCCAGAGGCATTTCTTGACAGTGTAGACACCTTAACATCCCTCTAGTGTGCTCTGGACCCCTCTTTTCCACAGAGTGGGGCCCCCCACTCCTCCTGTGGCACGCCAGACCCCTTAGACATCCTCTAGTCTCCCTGAAACTTCTCCAGATTTCTCCCTTCTTCCCCAGAGGCATTTCTGGACTATGTAGACACCTTAGGGTTCCAGAGCGCACTAGAGGGGTGCTAAGGTGTCTACATGGTTAAGAAATGTCTCTGGGAAAGAAGGGAGTAATCTGGAGGCCTTCTGAGGAGACTAGAGGGTGTCTAAGTGGTCTAGGGGGCCATAAGAGAGCTGGGGGCCCAATTCTGTGGAAAAGAGGTGTCCAGAGAGCACTAGAGGGGGTGCTAAGGTGTCTACATAGTCCAGAAATGGCTCTGGGGAAGAAGGGAGAAATCTGGAGGGGTTGCGAAGAGACTAGAGGGTGTCTAACGGGTCTGGGGGCCCAGAAGAGTGCTGGGTGGCCAAATTCTGTGGAACAGAGGGGTCCAGAGTACACTAGAGGGGTGCTCTTTTCCACAGAGTCCAGCTCCCAGCTCTCTTCTGGCCCCCCAGGCCCCTTAGACACCCTACAGTCTGCTCGCAATCCTTCCAGATTTCTCCGTTCTTCCCCAGAGGCATTTCTTGACAGTGTAGAGGCCTTAGCACCCCTCTAGTGCACTCTGGACCCCTCTGTTCCACAGAATTGTGCCCCTCAGATATCTTCTGGCCCCCCAGACCCCTTAGACAGCCTCTAGTCTCCTCGCAACCCATCCAGATTTCTCCCTTCTTCCCCAGAGGCATTTCTTGATAGTGTAGATGTCTTAGCACCTCTCTAGTGCACTGTGGACCCCTCTGTTCCACAGAATTGTGCCCCTCAGATATCTTCTGGCCCCCCAGACCCCTTAGACAGCCTCTAGTCTCCTCGCAACCCATCCAGATTTCTCCCTTCTTCTCCAGAGGCATTTCTGGACAGTGTAGATGTCTTAGCACCTCTCTAGTGCGCTGTGGACCCCTCTTTTCCACAGAATGGGGCCCCCAGCTTTCTTCTGGCCCCCCAGGCCCCTTAGACACCCTATAGTGTGCTCGCAACCCTTCCAGATTTCTCCCTTCTTCCCCAGAGACATTTCTTGACAGTGTAGATGCCTTAGCATCCCTCTAGTGCACTCTGGAGCTCTTTTTTTCTATCGAATGGGACCCCCTAGCTCTCTTGTGGCCCCCCAGGCCCCTTAGACACCCTCTAGTCTCCTCGGAACCCCTCCAGATTTCTCCCTTCTTCCCCAGAGGCATTTCTGGACCATGTAGACACCTTAGGGGTCCAGAGCACACTAGAGGGGTGCTAAGGTGTCTACATGGTCAAGAAATGTCTCTGGGAAAGAAGGGAGCAATCTGGAGGCCTTCCGAGGAGAGTAGAGGGTGTCTAAGTGGTCTAGGGGGCCATAAGAGAGCTGGGGGCCCAATTCTGTGGAAAAGAGGGGTCCAGAGTGCACTAGAGGGGGTGCTAAGGTGTCTACATGGTCCAGAAATGGCTCTGGGGAAGAAGGGAGAAATCTGGAGGAGTTGCGAAGAGACTAGAGGGTGTATAAGGGGTCTGGGGGCCCAGAAGAGTGCTGGGGGACCAAATTCTGTGGAACAGAGAGAGGTCCAGAGTGCACTAGAGGGGTGCTCTTTTCCACAGAGTCCAGCTCCCAGCTCTCTTCTGGCCCCCCAGGCCCCTTAGACACCCTCTAGTCTCCTCTCATCCCCTCCAGATTTCTCCCTTCTTCCCCAGAGGCATTTTTTTGACAGTGTCGACACCTTAGCACCCCTGTACTGCGCTCTGGACCCCTAAGGTGTTGACGTGGTCAAGAAATGCCTCTGGGGAAGAAGGAAGCAATGTGGAGGGCTTCTGTGGAGACTACAGGGTGTCTTGGGGGTCTGGGGACCAAATGAGAGGTGGGGTCCCCACTTTCTGGAAAGGAGCACCCCTCTAGTGCCCTCTTGATCCCTCTGTTCAACGGAATAGGACCCCTAGCTCTCTTTTGCCCCCCCAGACCCCTTAGGCACCCTCTAGTCTCCTTGCCACACCTCCAGATTTCTCCCTTCTTCCCCAGAAGCATTTATGGACAGTGTAGACGCCGTAGCACCCCTCTAGTGCGCTCTGGACCCCCCTTTTCCACATAATTGGGCCCACCAGATATCTTTCGGATCTCCAGACGCTTTAGACACCCTCTAGTCTCTTTGCAACCCCTCCAGATTTCTCCCTTCTTCCCCAGAGGCATTTCTTCACAGCGTAGACACCTTAGCACCCCTCTAGTGCACTCTGAATCCCTCTTTTCCACAGAATTGGGCCCCCCAGCTCTCTTCGGGCCCCCCAGACCCCTTAGACCCCCTCTAGTCTCCTCGCAACCCCTCCAGATTTCTCCCTTCTTCCCCAGAGGCTTTTCTGGACCATGTAGACACCTTACTACCTCTCTAGTGCACTCTGGATTCCTCTTTTCCACAGAGTGGGGCCCCCTAGCTCTCTTGTGGCCCCCCAGGTCCCTTGGACACCCTCTAGTCTCCTTGCCACACCTCCAGATTTCTCCCTTCTTCCCCAGAAGCATTTATGTACAGTGTAGACGCCTTAGCATTCCTCTAGTGCACTCGGGACCCCTCTTTTCCACAGAATTGGGCCCCCCAGTTATCTTTGGGACCTCCAGACCCCTTAGACGCCCTCTAGTCTCATCGCAACCCCTCCAGATTTCTCCCTTCTTTCCCCGAGCCATTTCTGGACAGTGTAGTCACCTTAGCACCCCTCTAGTGCGCTCTGGACCCCTCTTTTCCACAGAGTGACCCCCACCAGCTCTCTTCTGGCCCCCCAGGACCCTTAGACACCCTATAGTGTGCTCGCAACCCTTCCAGATTTCTCCCTTCTTCCCCCGAGCCATTTCTGGACACTGTAGTCCCCTTAGCACCTCTCTAGTGTGCTCTGGACCCCTCTTTTCCACAGAAATGTGGCCCCCCAGTTCTTTTGGTGCCACCCCGAAACCTTAGCCACCCTGTAGTCTCCTCGCAACCCTTCCAGATTTCTCCCTTCTTCCCCAGAGGCATTTCTGGACTATGTAGACACCTTAGCACCCCTCTAGTGCGCTCTGGACCCCTCTTTTCCACAGAAATGTGGCCCCCCAGCTCTTTTGGTGCCCCCCGAAACCTTAGCCACCCTCTAGTCTCCTCGCAACCCCTCCAGATTTCTCCCTTCTTCCCCAGAAGCATTATTTGACAGTGTACACACATTAGCACTCCTCTAGTGCACTCTGGACCCCTCTTTTCCACAAAATTGGGTCCCCCAGATATATTTGGAATCTCCAGGCCCCTTAGACACCCTCTAGTCTCCTCGCAACCCCTCCAGATTTCTCCCTTCTTCCCCAGAGGCATTTCTTGACCGTGTAGACCCCTTAGTGCCCCTCTAGTGTGCTCTGGGCCCCTCTTTTACACAGAATTGTGCCCCCCAGCTCTCTTCTGGCCCCCCAGACCCCTTAGACAGCCTCTAGTCACCTCGCAACCCCTCCAGATTTCTCCCTTCTTCCCCAGAGGCATTTCTGGACAGTGTAGATGTCTTAGCACCCCTCTAGTGCGCTGTGGACCCCTCTTTTCCACAGAATTGGGCCCCCCAGGTATCTTTGGGACCTCCAGGCCCCTTAGACACCCTCTAGTCTCCTTGGCACCCCTCTAGATTTCTTCCTTCTTGCCCAGAGGCATTTCTTGACTATGTAGACCCCTTAGCACCCCTCTAGTGCGCTCTGGACCCCTCTTTGCCACAGAATTGGGCCCCCCAGGTCTCTTGTGGGCCTCTAGCCTCGTTAGACACCCTCTAGTCTCCTTGCAACCCCTCCAGATTTCTCCTTTCTTGCCCAGAGCCATTTTTTGACATCGTAGACCCTTTAGCACCTCACTAGTGCAATTTGGATTCCTCTTTTCCACAGAGTGGGGCTCCCTAGCTCTCTTGTGGCCCCCCAGGCCCCTTAGACACCCTCTAGTCTCCTCGCAATCCCTCCAGGTTTCGCCCTTCTTCCCCAGAGCCGTTTCTTGACAGTGTAGACCCCTTAGCACCCTTCTAGTGTGCTCTGGACCCCTCTTTTCTACGGAATGGGGCCCCCCAGATATCTTTGGGACCTCGAGACTCCTTAGACACCCTCTAGTCTCCTGGCAACCCCTCCAGATTTCTCATTTCTTCCCCAGAAGCATTTCTGGACCGTGTAGACCCTTTAGCACCCCTCTAGTGCGCTCTGGACCTCTCTTTTCCGTAGAATAGGGCCCCCAGCTGTCTTGTGGCCCCCCAGACCCCTTAGACCCCCTCTAGTCTCCTCACAACCTCTCCAGATTTCTCCCTTCTTTCCCAGAGGTATTTCTGGACCATGTAGATGTCATAGCACCCCTCTAGTGTGCTCTGGATTCCTCTTTTCCATAGAGTGGGGCCCCCCACCCCTCCTGTGGCACTCCAGACTCCTTAGACTCCTTTTAATCTCTTCGCAACTCCCTTCATATGTCTCCCTTCTTCCCCAGAGGCCTTTCTTGACCATGGAGACACCTTAGGGGTCCAGAGCGCACTAGAGGGGTGCTAAGGTGTCTACATGGTCAAGAAATGTCTCTGGGAAAGAAGGGAGTAATCTGGAAGCCTTCTGAGGAGACTAGAGAGTGTCTAAGTGGTCTAGGGGGCCATAAGAGAGCTGGGGGCCCAATTCTGTGGAAAAGAGGTGTCCAGAGCGCACTAGAGGGGGTGCTAAGGTGTCTACATGGTCCAGAAATGCCTCTGGGGAAGAAAGGAGAAATCTGGAGGGGTTGCGAAGAGACTAGAGGGTGTCTAAGGGGTCTGGGGGCCCAGAAGAGTGCTGGGGGACCAAATTCTGTGGAACAGAGAGAGGTCCAGAGTGCACTAGAGGGGTGCTCTTTTCCACAGAGTCCAGCTCCCAGCTCTCTTCTGGCCCCCCAGGCCCCTTAGACACCCTCTAGTCTCCTCTCATCCCCTCCAGATTTCTCCCTTCTTCCCCAGAGGCATTTTTTGACTGTGTAGACGCCATAGAACCCCTCTAGTGCGCTCTGCACCCCTCTTTTCCACAGAATGCAGCCCCCCAGCTATCTTCTGGCCCCCCAGGCCCCTTAGACCCCCTCTAGTCTCCTCGCAACCCCTGCAGATTTCTCCCTTTTTCCCCAGAGGCATTTCTTGACAGTGTCGACACCTTAGCACCCCTCTACTGCGCTCTGGACCCCTAAGGTGTTGACGTGGTCAAGAAATGCCTATGGGGAAGAAGGAAGCAATCTGGAGGGCTTCTGTGGAGACTACAGGGTGTCTTGGGGGTCTGGGGACCAAATGAGAGGTGGGGTCCCCACTTTCTGGAAAAGAGCACCCCTCTAGTGCCCTCTTGATCCCTCTGTTCAACGGAATAGGACCCCTAGCTCTCTTTTGGCCCCCCAGACCCCTTAGGCACCCTCTAGTCTCCTTGCCACACCTCCAGATTTCTCCCTTCTTCCCCAGAAGCATTTATGGACAGTGTAGACGCCGTAGCACCCCTCTAGTGCGCTCTGGACCCCCCTTTTCCACATAATTGGGCCCACCAGATATCTTTCGGATCTCCAGACGCTTTAGACACCCTCTAGTCTCTTTGCAACCCCTCCAGATTTCTCCCTTCTTCCCCAGAGGCATTTCTTCACAGCGTAGACACCTTAGCACCCCTCTAGTGCACTCTGAATCCCTCTTTTCCACAGAATTGGGCCCCCCAGCTCTCTTCGGGCCCCCCAGACCCCTTAGACCCCCTCTAGTCTCCTCGCAACCCCTCCAGATTTCTCCCTTCTTCCCCAGAGGCTTTTCTGGACCATGTAGACACCTTACTACCTCTCTAGTGCACTCTGGATTCCTCTTTTCCACAGAGTGGGGCCCCCTAGCTCTCTTGTGGCCCCCCAGGTCCCTTGGACACCCTCTAGTCTCCTTGCCACACCTCCAGATTTCTCCCTTCTTCCCCAGAAGCATTTATGTACAGTGTAGACGCCTTAGCATTCCTCTAGTGCACTCGGGACCCCTCTTTTCCACAGAATTGGGCCCCCCAGTTATCTTTGGGACCTCCAGACCCCTTAGACGCCCTCTAGTCTCATCGCAACCCCTCCAGATTTCTCCCTTTTTCCCCAGAGGCATTTCTTGACAGTGTAGATGTCTTAGCACCCTTCTAGTGCGCTCTGGACCCCTCTTTTGCACAGAATGGGGTCCTCTAGCTCTCTTCTCGCCCCCCAAGCCCCTTTAGACATCCTTTAGTGTGCTCGCAACCCCTCCAGATTTCTCCCTTCTTTCCCCGAGCCATTTCTGGACAGTGTAGTCACCTTAGCACCCCTCTAGTGCGCTCTGGACTCCTCTTTTCCACAGAGTGACCCCCACCAGCTCTCTTCTGGCCCCCCAGGACCCTTAGACACCCTATAGTGTGCTCGCAACCCTTCCAGATTTCTCCCTTCTTCCCCCGAGCCATTTCTGGACACTGTAGTCCCCTTAGCACCTCTCTAGTGTGCTCTGGGCCCCTCTTTTCCACAGAAATGTGGCCCCCCAGTTCTTTTGGTGCCACCCCGAAACCTTAGCCACCCTGTAGTCTCCTCGCAACCACTCCAGATTTCTCCCTTCTTCCCCAGAGGCATTTCTTGACCATGTAGATGCTTTAGCACCCCTCTAGTGCACTCTGGACCCCTCTATTCCTCAGCATGGGCCCCCCCAGCTCTCTTGTGGCCCCCCAGAAGCCTTAGCCACCCTCTAGTCTCCTCGCAACCCCTCCAGATTTCTCCCTTCTTCCCCAGAGGCATTTCTGGACTATGTAGACACCTTAGCACCCCTCTAGTGCGCTCTGGACCCCTCTTTTCCACAGAAATGTGGCCCCCCAGCTCTTTTGGTGCCCCCCGAAACCTTAGCCACCCTCTAGTCTACTCGCAATCCCTCCAGATTTCTCCCTTCTTCCCCAGAAGCATTATTTGACAGTGTACACACATTAGCACTCCTCTAGTGCACTCTGGACCCCTCTTTTCCACAAAATTGGATCCCCCAGATATATTTGGAATCTCCAGGCCCCTTAGACACCCTCTAGTCTCCTCGCAACCCCTCCAGATTTCTCCCTTCTTCCCCAGAGGCATTTCTTGACCGTGTAGACCCCTTAGTGCCCCTCTAGTGTGCTCTGGGCCCCTCTTTTACACAGAATGGTGCCCCCCAGCTCTCTTCTGGCCTCCCAAACCCCTTTAGGCAGCCTTTAGTGTGCTCGCAACCCCTCCAGATTTCTCCATTCTTCCCCAGAGGCATTTATGGACAGTGTAGACCCCTTAGCACCTCTCTACTTTGCTCTGGATCCCTCTTTTCCACAGAATGGGTTCCCCCAGCTCTCTTCTGGCCCCCCAGTACCCTTAGACACCCTATAGTGTGCTCGCAACCCCTCCAGATTTCTGCCTTCTTCCCCAGAGCCATTTCTTGACAGTGTAGACGCCTTAGCACCCCTCTAGTGCGCTCTGGACCTCTCTTTTCCACAGAATTGTGCCCCCCAGCTCTCTTCTGGCCCCCCAGACCCCTTAGACAGCCTCTAGTCACCTCGCAACCCCTCCAGATTTCTGCCTTCTTCCCCAGAGCCATTTCTGGACAGTGTAGATGTCTTAGCACCCCTCTAGTGCGCTGTGGACCCCTCTTTTCCACAGAATTGGGCCCCCCAGGTATCTTTGGGACCTCCAGGCCCCTTAGACACCCTCTAGTCTCCTTGGCACCCCTCTAGATTTCTTCCTTCTTGCCCAGAGGCATTTCTTGACAGTGTAGATGTCTTAGCACCCCTCTAGTGCGCTCTGGACCCCTCTTTGCCACAGAATTGGGCCCCCCAGGTCTCTTGTGGGCCTCTAGCCTCGTTAGACACCCTCTAGTCTCCTTGCAACCCCTCCAGATTTCTCCTTTCTTGCCCAGAGCCATTTTTTGACATCGTAGACCCTTTAGCACCTCACTAGTGCAATTTGGATTCCTCTTTTCCACAGAGTGGGGCTCCCTAGCTCTCTTGTGGCCCCCCAGGCCCCTTAGACACCCTCTAGTCTCCTCGCAATCCCTCCAGATTTCGCCCTTCTTCCCCAGAGCCGTTTCTTGACAGTGTAGACCCCTTAGCACCCTTCTAGTGTGCTCTGGACCCCTCTTTTCTACGGAATGGGGCCCCCCAGATATCTTTGGGACCTCGAGACTCCTTAGACACCCTCTAGTCTCCTGGCAACCCCTCCAGATTTCTCATTTCTTCCCCAGAAGCATTTCTGGACCGTGTAGACCCTTTAGCACCCCTCTAGTGCGCTCTGGACCTCTCTTTTCCGTAGAATAGGGCCCCCAGCTGTCTTGTGGCCCCCCAGACCCCTTAGACCCCCTCTAGTCTCCTCACAACCTCTCCAGATTTCTCCCTTCTTTCCCAGAGGTATTTCTGGACCATGTAGATGTCATAGCACCCCTCTAGTGTGCTCTGGATTCCTCTTTTCCATAGAGTGGGGCCCCCCACCCCTCCTGTGGCACCCCAGACTCCTTAGACTCCTTTTAATCTCTTCGCAACTCCCTTCATATGTCTCCCTTCTTCCCCAGAGGCCTTTCTTGACCATGTAGACACCTTAGGGGTCCAGAGCGCACTAGAGGGGTGCTAAGGTGTCTACATGGTCAAGAAATGTCTCTGGGAAAGAAGGGAGTAATCTGGAAGCCTTCTGAGGAGACTAGAGAGTGTCTAAGTGGTCTAGGGGGCCATAAGAGAGCTGGGGGCCCAATTCTGTGGAAAAGAGGTGTCCAGAGCGCACTAGAGGGGGTGCTAAGGTGTCTACATGGTCCAGAAATGCCTCTGGGGAAGAAAGGAGAAATCTGGAGGGGTTGCGAAGAGACTAGAGGGTGTCTAAGGGGTCTGGGGGCCCAGAAGAGTGCTGGGGGACCAAATTCTGTGGAACAGAGAGAGGTCCAGAGTGCACTAGAGGGGTGCTCTTTTCCACAGAGTCCAGCTCCCAGCTCTCTTCTGGCCCCCCAGGCCCCTTAGACACCCTCTAGTCTCCTCTCATCCCCTCCAGATTTCTCCCTTCTTCCCCAGAGGCATTTCTTGACAGTGTCGACACCTTAGCACTCCTCTACTGCGCTCTGGACCCCTAAGGTGTTGACGTGGTCAAGAAATGCCTATGGGGAAGAAGGAAGCAATCTGGAGGGCTTCTGTGGAGACTACAGGGTGTCTTGGGGGTCTGGGGACCAAATGAGAGGTGGGGTCCCCACTTTCTGGAAAAGAGCACCCCTCTAGTGCCCTCTTGATCCCTCTGTTCAACGGAATAGGACCCCTAGCTCTCTTTTGGCCCCCCAGACCCCTTAGGCACCCTCTAGTCTCCTTGCCACACCTCCAGATTTCTCCCTTCTTCCCCAGAAGCATTTATGGACAGTGTAGACGCCGTAGCACCCCTCTAGTGCGCTCTGGACCCCCCTTTTCCACATAATTGGGCCCACCAGATATCTTTCGGATCTCCAGACGCTTTAGACACCCTCTAGTCTCTTTGCAACCCCTCCAGATTTCTCCCTTCTTCCCCAGAGGCATTTCTTCACAGCGTAGACACCTTAGCACCCCTCTAGTGCACTCTGAATCCCTCTTTTCCACAGAATTGGGCCCCCCAGCTCTCTTCGGGCCCCCCAGACCCCTTAGACCCCCTCTAGTCTCCTCGCAACCCCTCCAGATTTCTCCCTTCTTCCCCAGAGGCTTTTCTGGACCATGTAGACACCTTACTACCTCTCTAGTGCACTCTGGATTCCTCTTTTCCACAGAGTGGGGCCCCCTAGCTCTCTTGTGGCCCCCCAGGTCCCTTGGACACCCTCTAGTCTCCTTGCCACACCTCCAGATTTCTCCCTTCTTCCCCAGAAGCATTTATGTACAGTGTAGACGCCTTAGCATTCCTCTAGTGCACTCGGGACCCCTCTTTTCCACAGAATTGGGCCCCCCAGTTATCTTTGGGACCTCCAGACCCCTTAGACGCCCTCTAGTCTCATCGCAACCCCTCCAGATTTCTCCCTTTTTCCCCAGAGGCATTTCTTGACAGTGTAGATGTCTTAGCACCCTTCTAGTGCGCTCTGGACCCCTCTTTTGCACAGAATGGGGTCCTCTAGCTCTCTTCTCGCCCCCCAAGCCCCTTTAGACATCCTTTAGTGTGCTCGCACCCCCTCCAGATTTCTCCCTTCTTTCCCCGAGCCATTTCTGGACAGTGTAGTCACCTTAGCACCCCTCTAGTGCGCTCTGGACCCCTCTTTTCCACAGAGTGACCCCCACCAGCTCTCTTCTGGCCCCCCAGGACCCTTAGACACCCTATAGTGTGCTCGCAACCCTTCCAGATTTCTCCCTTCTTCCCCCGAGCCATTTCTGGACACTGTAGTCCCCTTAGCACCTCTCTAGTGTGCTCTGGACCCCTCTTTTCCACAGAAATGTGGCCCCCCAGTTCTTTTGGTGCCACCCCGAAACCTTAGCCACCCTGTAGTCTCCTCGCAACCACTCCAGATTTCTCCCTTCTTCCCCAGAGGCATTTCTTGACCATGTAGATGCTTTAGCACCCCTCTAGTGCGCTCTGGACCCCTCTTTTCCACAGAGTGACCCCCACCAGCTCTCTTGTGGCCCCCCAGAAGCCTTAGCCACCCTCTAGTCTCCTCGCAACCCCTCCAGATTTCTCCCTTCTTCCCCAGAGGCATTTCTGGACTATGTAGACACCTTAGCACCCCTCTAGTGCGCTCTGGACCCCTCTTTTCCACAGAAATGTGGCCCCCCAGCTCTTTTGGTGCCCCCCGAAACCTTAGCCACCCTCTAGTCTACTCGCAATCCCTCCAGATTTCTCCCTTCTTCCCTAGAGGCATTATTTGACAGTGTACACACATTAGCACTCCTCTAGTGCACTCTGGACCCCTCTTTTCCACAAAATTGGGTCCCCCAGATATATTTGGAATCTCCAGGCCCCTTAGACACCCTCTAGTCTCCTCGCAACCCCTCCAGATTTCTCCCTTCTTCCCCAGAGGCATTTCTTGACCGTGTAGACCCCTTAGTGCCCCTCTAGTGTGCTCTGGGCCCCTCTTTTACACAGAATGGTGCCCCCCAGCTCTCTTCTGGCCTCCCAAACCCCTTTAGGCAGCCTTTAGTGTGCTCACAACCCCTCCAGATTTCTCCATTCTTCCCCAGAGGCATTTATGGACAGTGTAGACCCCTTAGCACCTCTCTACTTTGCTCTGGATCCCTCTTTTCCACAGAATGGGTTCCCCCAGCTCTCTTCTGGCCCCCCAGTACCCTTAGACACCCTATAGTGTGCTCGCAACCCCTCCAGATTTCTGCCTTCTTCCCCAGAGCCATTTCTTGACAGTGTAGACGCCTTAGCACCCCTCTAGTGCGCTCTGGACCTCTCTTTTCCACAGAATTGTGCCCCCCAGCTCTCTTCTGGCCCCCCAGACCCCTTAGACAGCCTCTAGTCACCTCGCAACCCCTCCAGATTTCTCCCTTCTTCCCCAGAGGCATTTCTGGACAGTGTAGATGTCTTAGCACCCCTCTAGTGCGCTGTGGACCCCTCTTTTCCACAGAATTGGGCCCCCCAGGTATCTTTGGGACCTCCAGGCCCCTTAGACACCCTCTAGTCTCCTTGGCACCCCTCTAGATTTCTTCCTTCTTGCCCAGAGGCATTTCTTGACTATGTAGACCCCTTAGCACCCCTCTAGTGCGCTCTGGACCCCTCTTTGCCACAGAATTGGGCCCCCCAGGTCTCTTGTGGGCCTCTAGCCTCGTTAGACACCCTCTAGTCTCCTTGCAACCCCTCCAGATTTCTCCTTTCTTGCCCAGAGCCATTTTTTGACATCGTAGACCCTTTAGCACCTCACTAGTGCAATTTGGATTCCTCTTTTCCACAGAGTGGGGCTCCCTAGCTCTCTTGTGGCCCCCCAGGCCCCTTAGACACCCTCTAGTCTCCTCGCAATCCCTCCAGATTTCGCCCTTCTTCCCCAGAGCCGTTTCTTGACAGTGTAGACCCCTTAGCACCCTTCTAGTGTGCTCTGGACCCCTCTTTTCTACGGAATGGGGCCCCCCAGATATCTTTGGGACCTCGAGACTCCTTAGACACCCTCTAGTCTCCTGGCAACCCCTCCAGATTTCTCATTTCTTCCCCAGAAGCATTTCTGGACCGTGTAGACCCTTTAGCACCCCTCTAGTGCGCTCTGGACCTCTCTTTTCCGTAGAATAGGGCCCCCAGCTGTCTTGTGGCCCCCCAGACCCCTTAGACCCCCTCTAGTCTCCTCACAACCTCTCCAGATTTCTCCCTTCTTTCCCAGAGGTATTTCTGGACCATGTAGATGTCATAGCACCCCTCTAGTGTGCTCTGGATTCCTCTTTTCCATAGAGTGGGGCCCCCCACCCCTCCTGTGGCACTCCAGACTCCTTAGACTCCTTTTAATCTCTTCGCAACTCCCTTCATATGTCTCCCTTCTTCCCCAGAGGCCTTTCTTGACCATGTAGACACCTTAGGGGTCCAGAGCGCACTAGAGGGGTGCTAAGGTGTCTACATGGTCAAGAAATGTCTCTGGGAAAGAAGGGAGTAATCTGGAAGCCTTCTGAGGAGACTAGAGAGTGTCTAAGTGGTCTAGGGGGCCATAAGAGAGCTGGGGGCCCAATTCTGTGGAAAAGAGGTGTCCAGAGCGCACTAGAGGGGGTGCTAAGGTGTCTACATGGTCCAGAAATGCCTCTGGGGAAGAAAGGAGAAATCTGGAGGGGTTGCGAAGAGACTAGAGGGTGTCTAAGGGGTCTGGGGGCCCAGAAGAGTGCTGGGGGACCAAATTCTGTGGAACAGAGAGAGGTCCAGAGTGCACTAGAGGGGTGCTCTTTTCCACAGAGTCCAGCTCCCAGCTCTCTTCTGGCCCCCCAGGCCCCTTAGACACCCTCTAGTCTCCTCTCATCCCCTCCAGATTTCTCCCTTCTTCCCCAGAGGCATTTTTTGACTGTGTAGACGCCATAGAACCCCTCTAGTGCGCTCTGCACCCCTCTTTTCCACAGAATGCAGCCCCCCAGCTATCTTCTGGCCCCCCAGGCCCCTTAGACCCCCTCTAGTCTCCTCGCAACCCCTGCAGATTTCTCCCTTTTTCCCCAGAGGCATTTCTTGACAGTGTCGACACCTTAGCACCCCTCTACTGCGCTCTGGACCCCTAAGGTGTTGACGTGGTCAAGAAATGCCTATGGGGAAGAAGGAAGCAATCTGGAGGGCTTCTGTGGAGACTACAGGGTGTCTTGGGGGTCTGGGGACCAAATGAGAGGTGGGGTCCCCACTTTCTGGAAAAGAGCACCCCTCTAGTGCCCTCTTGATCCCTCTGTTCAACGGAATAGGACCCCTAGCTCTCTTTTGGCCCCCCAGACCCCTTAGGCACCCTCTAGTCTCCTTGCCACACCTCCAGATTTCTCCCTTCTTCCCCAGAAGCATTTATGGACAGTGTAGACGCCGTAGCACCCCTCTAGTGCGCTCTGGACCCCCCTTTTCCACATAATTGGGCCCACCAGATATCTTTCGGATCTCCAGACGCTTTAGACACCCTCTAGTCTCTTTGCAACCCCTCCAGATTTCTCCCTTCTTCCCCAGAGGCATTTCTTCACAGCGTAGACACCTTAGCACCCCTCTAGTGCACTCTGAATCCCTCTTTTCCACAGAATTGGGCCCCCCAGCTCTCTTCGGGCCCCCCAGACCCCTTAGACCCCCTCTAGTCTCCTCGCAACCCCTCCAGATTTCTCCCTTCTTCCCCAGAGGCTTTTCTGGACCATGTAGACACCTTACTACCTCTCTAGTGCACTCTGGATTCCTCTTTTCCACAGAGTGGGGCCCCCTAGCTCTCTTGTGGCCCCCCAGGTCCCTTGGACACCCTCTAGTCTCCTTGCCACACCTCCAGATTTCTCCCTTCTTCCCCAGAAGCATTTATGTACAGTGTAGACGCCTTAGCATTCCTCTAGTGCACTCGGGACCCCTCTTTTCCACAGAATTGGGCCCCCCAGTTATCTTTGGGACCTCCAGACCCCTTAGACGCCCTCTAGTCTCATCGCAACCCCTCCAGATTTCTCCCTTTTTCCCCAGAGGCATTTCTTGACAGTGTAGATGTCTTAGCACCCTTCTAGTGCGCTCTGGACCCCTCTTTTGCACAGAATGGGGTCCTCTAGCTCTCTTCTCGCCCCCCAAGCCCCTTTAGACATCCTTTAGTGTGCTCGCAACCCCTCCAGATTTCTCCCTTCTTTCCCCGAGCCATTTCTGGACAGTGTAGTCACCTTAGCACCCCTCTAGTGCGCTCTGGACTCCTCTTTTCCACAGAGTGACCCCCACCAGCTCTCTTCTGGCCCCCCAGGACCCTTAGACACCCTATAGTGTGCTCGCAACCCTTCCAGATTTCTCCCTTCTTCCCCCGAGCCATTTCTGGACACTGTAGTCCCCTTAGCACCTCTCTAGTGTGCTCTGGGCCCCTCTTTTCCACAGAAATGTGGCCCCCCAGTTCTTTTGGTGCCACCCCGAAACCTTAGCCACCCTGTAGTCTCCTCGCAACCACTCCAGATTTCTCCCTTCTTCCCCAGAGGCATTTCTTGACCATGTAGATGCTTTAGCACCCCTCTAGTGCACTCTGGACCCCTCTATTCCTCAGCATGGGCCCCCCCAGCTCTCTTGTGGCCCCCCAGAAGCCTTAGCCACCCTCTAGTCTCCTCGCAACCCCTCCAGATTTCTCCCTTCTTCCCCAGAGGCATTTCTGGACTATGTAGACACCTTAGCACCCCTCTAGTGCGCTCTGGACCCCTCTTTTCCACAGAAATGTGGCCCCCCAGCTCTTTTGGTGCCCCCCGAAACCTTAGCCACCCTCTAGTCTACTCGCAATCCCTCCAGATTTCTCCCTTCTTCCCCAGAAGCATTATTTGACAGTGTACACACATTAGCACTCCTCTAGTGCACTCTGGACCCCTCTTTTCCACAAAATTGGGTCCCCCAGATATATTTGGAATCTCCAGGCCCCTTAGACACCCTCTAGTCTCCTCGCAACCCCTCCAGATTTCTCCCTTCTTCCCCAGAGGCATTTCTTGACCGTGTAGACCCCTTAGTGCCCCTCTAGTGTGCTCTGGGCCCCTCTTTTACACAGAATGGTGCCCCCCAGCTCTCTTCTGGCCTCCCAAACCCCTTTAGGCAGCCTTTAGTGTGCTCGCAACCCCTCCAGATTTCTCCATTCTTCCCCAGAGGCATTTATGGACAGTGTAGACCCCTTAGCACCTCTCTACTTTGCTCTGGATCCCTCTTTTCCACAGAATGGGTTCCCCCAGCTCTCTTCTGGCCCCCCAGTACCCTTAGACACCCTATAGTGTGCTCGCAACCCCTCCAGATTTCTCCCTTCTTCCCCAGAGGCATTTCTTGACAGTGTAGACGCCTTAGCACCCCTCTAGTGCGCTCTGGACCTCTCTTTTCCACAGAATTGTGCCCCCCAGCTCTCTTCTGGCCCCCCAGACCCCTTAGACAGCCTCTAGTCACCTCGCAACCCCTCCAGATTTCTGCCTTCTTCCCCAGAGCCATTTCTGGACAGTGTAGATGTCTTAGCACCCCTCTAGTGCGCTGTGGACCCCTCTTTTCCACAGAATTGGGCCCCCCAGGTATCTTTGGGACCTCCAGGCCCCTTAGACACCCTCTAGTCTCCTTGGCACCCCTCTAGATTTCTTCCTTCTTGCCCAGAGGCATTTCTTGACAGTGTAGATGTCTTAGCACCCCTCTAGTGCGCTCTGGACCCCTCTTTGCCACAGAATTGGGCCCCCCAGGTCTCTTGTGGGCCTCTAGCCTCGTTAGACACCCTCTAGTCTCCTTGCAACCCCTCCAGATTTCTCCTTTCTTGCCCAGAGCCATTTTTTGACATCGTAGACCCTTTAGCACCTCACTAGTGCAATTTGGATTCCTCTTTTCCACAGAGTGGGGCTCCCTAGCTCTCTTGTGGCCCCCCAGGCCCCTTAGACACCCTCTAGTCTCCTCGCAATCCCTCCAGATTTCGCCCTTCTTCCCCAGAGCCGTTTCTTGACAGTGTAGACCCCTTAGCACCCTTCTAGTGTGCTCTGGACCCCTCTTTTCTACGGAATGGGGCCCCCCAGATATCTTTGGGACCTCGAGACTCCTTAGACACCCTCTAGTCTCCTGGCAACCCCTCCAGATTTCTCATTTCTTCCCCAGAAGCATTTCTGGACCGTGTAGACCCTTTAGCACCCCTCTAGTGCGCTCTGGACCTCTCTTTTCCGTAGAATAGGGCCCCCAGCTGTCTTGTGGCCCCCCAGACCCCTTAGACCCCCTCTAGTCTCCTCACAACCTCTCCAGATTTCTCCCTTCTTTCCCAGAGGTATTTCTGGACCATGTAGATGTCATAGCACCCCTCTAGTGTGCTCTGGATTCCTCTTTTCCATAGAGTGGGGCCCCCCACCCCTCCTGTGGCACTCCAGACTCCTTAGACTCCTTTTAATCTCTTCGCAACTCCCTTCATATGTCTCCCTTCTTCCCCAGAGGCCTTTCTTGACCATGGAGACACCTTAGGGGTCCAGAGCGCACTAGAGGGGTGCTAAGGTGTCTACATGGTCAAGAAATGTCTCTGGGAAAGAAGGGAGTAATCTGGAAGCCTTCTGAGGAGACTAGAGAGTGTCTAAGTGGTCTAGGGGGCCATAAGAGAGCTGGGGGCCCAATTCTGTGGAAAAGAGGTGTCCAGAGCGCACTAGAGGGGGTGCTAAGGTGTCTACATGGTCCAGAAATGCCTCTGGGGAAGAAAGGAGAAATCTGGAGGGGTTGCGAAGAGACTAGAGGGTGTCTAAGGGGTCTGGGGGCCCAGAAGAGTGCTGGGGGACCAAATTCTGTGGAACAGAGAGAGGTCCAGAGTGCACTAGAGGGGTGCTCTTTTCCACAGAGTCCAGCTCCCAGCTCTCTTCTGGCCCCCCAGGCCCCTTAGACACCCTCTAGTCTCCTCTCATCCCCTCCAGATTTCTCCCTTCTTCCCCAGAGGCATTTTTTGACTGTGTAGACGCCATAGAACCCCTCTAGTGCGCTCTGCACCCCTCTTTTCCACAGAATGCAGCCCCCCAGCTATCTTCTGGCCCCCCAGGCCCCTTAGACCCCCTCTAGTCTCCTCGCAACCCCTGCAGATTTCTCCCTTTTTCCCCAGAGGCATTTCTTGACAGTGTCGACACCTTAGCACCCCTCTACTGCGCTCTGGACCCCTAAGGTGTTGACGTGGTCAAGAAATGCCTATGGGGAAGAAGGAAGCAATCTGGAGGGCTTCTGTGGAGACTACAGGGTGTCTTGGGGGTCTGGGGACCAAATGAGAGGTGGGGTCCCCACTTTCTGGAAAAGAGCACCCCTCTAGTGCCCTCTTGATCCCTCTGTTCAACGGAATAGGACCCCTAGCTCTCTTTTGGCCCCCCAGACCCCTTAGGCACCCTCTAGTCTCCTTGCCACACCTCCAGATTTCTCCCTTCTTCCCCAGAAGCATTTATGGACAGTGTAGACGCCGTAGCACCCCTCTAGTGCGCTCTGGACCCCCCTTTTCCACATAATTGGGCCCACCAGATATCTTTCGGATCTCCAGACGCTTTAGACACCCTCTAGTCTCTTTGCAACCCCTCCAGATTTCTCCCTTCTTCCCCAGAGGCATTTCTTCACAGCGTAGACACCTTAGCACCCCTCTAGTGCACTCTGAATCCCTCTTTTCCACAGAATTGGGCCCCCCAGCTCTCTTCGGGCCCCCCAGACCCCTTAGACCCCCTCTAGTCTCCTCGCAACCCCTCCAGATTTCTCCCTTCTTCCCCAGAGGCTTTTCTGGACCATGTAGACACCTTACTACCTCTCTAGTGCACTCTGGATTCCTCTTTTCCACAGAGTGGGGCCCCCTAGCTCTCTTGTGGCCCCCCAGGTCCCTTGGACACCCTCTAGTCTCCTTGCCACACCTCCAGATTTCTCCCTTCTTCCCCAGAAGCATTTATGTACAGTGTAGACGCCTTAGCATTCCTCTAGTGCACTCGGGACCCCTCTTTTCCACAGAATTGGGCCCCCCAGTTATCTTTGGGACCTCCAGACCCCTTAGACGCCCTCTAGTCTCATCGCAACCCCTCCAGATTTCTCCCTTTTTCCCCAGAGGCATTTCTTGACAGTGTAGATGTCTTAGCACCCTTCTAGTGCGCTCTGGACCCCTCTTTTGCACAGAATGGGGTCCTCTAGCTCTCTTCTCGCCCCCCAAGCCCCTTTAGACATCCTTTAGTGTGCTCGCACCCCCTCCAGATTTCTCCCTTCTTTCCCCGAGCCATTTCTGGACAGTGTAGTCACCTTAGCACCCCTCTAGTGCGCTCTGGACCCCTCTTTTCCACAGAGTGACCCCCACCAGCTCTCTTCTGGCCCCCCAGGACCCTTAGACACCCTATAGTGTGCTCGCAACCCTTCCAGATTTCTCCCTTCTTCCCCCGAGCCATTTCTGGACACTGTAGTCCCCTTAGCACCTCTCCAGTGTGCTCTGGACCCCTCTTTTCCACAGAAATGTGGCCCCCCAGTTCTTTTGGTGCCACCCCGAAACCTTAGCCACCCTGTAGTCTCCTCGCAACCACTCCAGATTTCTCCCTTCTTCCCCAGAGGCATTTCTTGACCATGTAGATGCTTTAGCACCCCTCTAGTGCGCTCTGGACCCCTCTTTTCCACAGAAATGTGGCCCCCCAGCTCTTTTGGTGCCCCCCGAAACCTTAGCCACCCTCTAGTCTCCTCGCAATCCCTCCAGATTTCTCCCTTCTTCCCCAGAGGCATTTCTTGACCGTGTAGACCCCTTAGTGCCCCTCTAGTGTGCTCTGGGCCCCTCTTTTACACAGAATGGTGCCCCCCAGCTCTCTTCTGGCCTCCCAAACCCCTTTAGGCAGCCTTTAGTGTGCTCGCAACCCCTCCAGATTTCTCCATTCTTCCCCAGACGCATTTATGGACAGTGTAGACCCCTTAGCACCTCTCTACTTTGCTTTGGATCCCTCTTTTCCACAGAATGGGTTCCCCCAGCTCTCTTCTGGACCCCCAGTACCCTTAGACACCCTATAGTGTGCTCGCAACCCCTCCAGATTTCTGCCTTCTTCCCCAGAGCCATTTCTTGACAGTGTAGACGCCTTAGCACCCCTCTAGTGCGCTCTGGACCTCTCTTTTCCACAGAATTGTGCCCCCCAGCTCTCTTCTGGCCCCCCAGACCCCTTAGACAGCCTCTAGTCACCTCGCAACCCCTCCAGATTTCTCCCTTCTTCCCCAGAGGCATTTCTGGACAGTGTAGATGTCTTAGCACCCCTCTAGTGCGCTGTGGACCCCTCTTTTCCACAGAATTGGGCCCCCCAGGTATCTTTGGGACCTCCAGGCCCCTTAGACACCCTCTAGTCTCCTTGGCACCCCTCTAGATTTCTTCCTTCTTGCCCAGAGGCATTTCTTGACTATGTAGACCCCTTAGCACCCCTCTAGTGCGCTCTGGACCCCTCTTTGCCACAGAATTGGGCCCCCCAGGTCTCTTGTGGGCCTCTAGCCTCGTTAGACACCCTCTAGTCTCCTTGCAACCCCTCCAGATTTCTCCTTTCTTGCCCAGAGCCATTTTTTGACATCGTAGACCCTTTAGCACCTCACTAGTGCAATTTGGATTCCTCTTTTCCACAGAGTGGGGCTCCCTAGCTCTCTTGTGGCCCCCCAGGCCCCTTAGACACCCTCTAGTCTCCTCGCAATCCCTCCAGATTTCGCCCTTCTTCCCCAGAGCCGTTTCTTGACAGTGTAGACCCCTTAGCACCCTTCTAGTGTGCTCTGGACCCCTCTTTTCTACGGAATGGGGCCCCCCAGATATCTTTGGGACCTCGAGACTCCTTAGACACCCTCTAGTCTCCTGGCAACCCCTCCAGATTTCTCATTTCTTCCCCAGAAGCATTTCTGGACCGTGTAGACCCTTTAGCACCCCTCTAGTGCGCTCTGGACCTCTCTTTTCCGTAGAATAGGGCCCCCAGCTGTCTTGTGGCCCCCCAGACCCCTTAGACCCCCTCTAGTCTCCTCACAACCTCTCCAGATTTCTCCCTTCTTTCCCAGAGGTATTTCTGGACCATGTAGATGTCATAGCACCCCTCTAGTGTGCTCTGGATTCCTCTTTTCCATAGAGTGGGGCCCCCCACCCCTCCTGTGGCACCCCAGACTCCTTAGACTCCTTTTAATCTCTTCGCAACTCCCTTCATATGTCTCCCTTCTTCCCCAGAGGCCTTTCTTGACCATGTAGACACCTTAGGGGTCCAGAGCGCACTAGAGGGGTGCTAAGGTGTCTACATGGTCAAGAAATGTCTCTGGGAAAGAAGGGAGTAATCTGGAAGCCTTCTGAGGAGACTAGAGAGTGTCTAAGTGGTCTAGGGGGCCATAAGAGAGCTGGGGGCCCAATTCTGTGGAAAAGAGGTGTCCAGAGCGCACTAGAGGGGGTGCTAAGGTGTCTACATGGTCCAGAAATGCCTCTGGGGAAGAAAGGAGAAATCTGGAGGGGTTGCGAAGAGACTAGAGGGTGTCTAAGGGGTCTGGGGGCCCAGAAGAGTGCTGGGGGACCAAATTCTGTGGAACAGAGAGAGGTCCAGAGTGCACTAGAGGGGTGCTCTTTTCCACAGAGTCCAGCTCCCAGCTCTCTTCTGGCCCCCCAGGCCCCTTAGACACCCTCTAGTCTCCTCTCATCCCCTCCAGATTTCTCCCTTCTTCCCCAGAGGCATTTTTTGACTGTGTAGACGCCATAGAACCCCTCTAGTGCGCTCTGCACCCCTCTTTTCCACAGAATGCAGCCCCCCAGCTATCTTCTGGCCCCCCAGGCCCCTTAGACCCCCTCTAGTCTCCTCGCAACCCCTGCAGATTTCTCCCTTTTTCCCCAGAGGCATTTCTTGACAGTGTCGACACCTTAGCACCCCTCTACTGCGCTCTGGACCCCTAAGGTGTTGACGTGGTCAAGAAATGCCTATGGGGAAGAAGGAAGCAATCTGGAGGGCTTCTGTGGAGACTACAGGGTGTCTTGGGGGTCTGGGGACCAAATGAGAGGTGGGGTCCCCACTTTCTGGAAAAGAGCACCCCTCTAGTGCCCTCTTGATCCCTCTGTTCAACGGAATAGGACCCCTAGCTCTCTTTTGGCCCCCCAGACCCCTTAGGCACCCTCTAGTCTCCTTGCCACACCTCCAGATTTCTCCCTTCTTCCCCAGAAGCATTTATGGACAGTGTAGACGCCGTAGCACCCCTCTAGTGCGCTCTGGACCCCCCTTTTCCACATAATTGGGCCCACCAGATATCTTTCGGATCTCCAGACGCTTTAGACACCCTCTAGTCTCTTTGCAACCCCTCCAGATTTCTCCCTTCTTCCCCAGAGGCATTTCTTCACAGCGTAGACACCTTAGCACCCCTCTAGTGCACTCTGAATCCCTCTTTTCCACAGAATTGGGCCCCCCAGCTCTCTTCGGGCCCCCCAGACCCCTTAGACCCCCTCTAGTCTCCTCGCAACCCCTCCAGATTTCTCCCTTCTTCCCCAGAGGCTTTTCTGGACCATGTAGACACCTTACTACCTCTCTAGTGCACTCTGGATTCCTCTTTTCCACAGAGTGGGGCCCCCTAGCTCTCTTGTGGCCCCCCAGGTCCCTTGGACACCCTCTAGTCTCCTTGCCACACCTCCAGATTTCTCCCTTCTTCCCCAGAAGCATTTATGTACAGTGTAGACGCCTTAGCATTCCTCTAGTGCACTCGGGACCCCTCTTTTCCACAGAATTGGGCCCCCCAGTTATCTTTGGGACCTCCAGACCCCTTAGACGCCCTCTAGTCTCATCGCAACCCCTCCAGATTTCTCCCTTTTTCCCCAGAGGCATTTCTTGACAGTGTAGATGTCTTAGCACCCCTCTAGTGCGCTCTGGACCCCTCTTTTGCACAGAATGGGGTCCTCTAGCTCTCTTCTCGCCCCCCAAGCCCCTTTAGACATCCTTTAGTGTGCTCGCACCCCCTCCAGATTTCTCCCTTCTTTCCCCGAGCCATTTCTGGACAGTGTAGTCACCTTAGCACCCCTCTAGTGCGCTCTGGACCCCTCTTTTCCACAGAGTGACCCCCACCAGCTCTCTTCTGGCCCCCCAGGACCCTTAGACACCCTATAGTGTGCTCGCAACCCTTCCAGATTTCTCCCTTCTTCCCCCGAGCCATTTCTGGACACTGTAGTCCCCTTAGCACCTCTCTAGTGTGCTCTGGGCCCCTCTTTTCCACAGAAATGTGGCCCCCCAGTTCTTTTGGTGCCACCCCGAAACCTTAGCCACCCTGTAGTCTCCTCGCAACCACTCCAGATTTCTCCCTTCTTCCCCAGAGGCATTTCTTGACCATGTAGATGCTTTAGCACCCCTCTAGTGCGCTCTGGACCCCTCTTTTCCACAGAGTGACCCCCACCAGCTCTCTTGTGGCCCCCCAGAAGCCTTAGCCACCCTCTAGTCTCCTCGCAACCCCTCCAGATTTCTCCCTTCTTCCCCAGAGGCATTTCTGGACTATGTAGACACCTTAGCACCCCTCTAGTGCGCTCTGGACCCCTCTTTTCCACAGAAATGTGGCCCTCCAGCTCTTTTGGTGCCCCCCGAAACCTTAGCCACCCTCTAGTCTACTCGCAATCCCTCCAGATTTCTCCCTTCTTCCCTAGAGGCATTATTTGACAGTGTACACACATTAGCACTCCTCTAGTGCACTCTGGACCCCTCTTTTCCACAAAATTGGGTCCCCCAGATATATTTGGAATCTCCAGGCCCCTTAGACACCCTCTAGTCTCCTCGCAACCCCTCCAGATTTCTCCCTTCTTCCCCAGAGGCATTTCTTGACCGTGTAGACCCCTTAGTGCCCCTCTAGTGTGCTCTGGGCCCCTCTTTTACACAGAATGGTGCCCCCCAGCTCTCTTCTGGCCTCCCAAACCCCTTTAGGCAGCCTTTAGTGTGCTCGCAACCCCTCCAGATTTCTCCATTCTTCCCCAGAGGCATTTATGGACAGTGTAGACCCCTTAGCACCTCTCTACTTTGCTCTGGATCCCTCTTTTCCACAGAATGGGTTCCCCCAGCTCTCTTCTGGCCCCCCAGTACCCTTAGACACCCTATAGTGTGCTCGCAACCCCTCCAGATTTCTGCCTTCTTCCCCAGAGCCATTTCTTGACAGTGTAGACGCCTTAGCACCCCTCTAGTGCGCTCTGGACCTCTCTTTTCCACAGAATTGTGCCCCCCAGCTCTCTTCTGGCCCCCCAGACCCCTTAGACAGCCTCTAGTCACCTCGCAACCCCTCCAGATTTCTCCCTTCTTCCCCAGAGGCATTTCTGGACAGTGTAGATGTCTTAGCACCCCTCTAGTGCGCTGTGGACCCCTCTTTTCCACAGAATTGGGCCCCCCAGGTATCTTTGGGACCTCCAGGCCCCTTAGACACCCTCTAGTCTCCTTGGCACCCCTCTAGATTTCTTCCTTCTTGCCCAGAGGCATTTCTTGACTATGTAGACCCCTTAGCACCCCTCTAGTGCGCTCTGGACCCCTCTTTGCCACAGAATTGGGCCCCCCAGGTCTCTTGTGGGCCTCTAGCCTCGTTAGACACCCTCTAGTCTCCTTGCAACCCCTCCAGATTTCTCCTTTCTTGCCCAGAGCCATTTTTTGACATCGTAGACCCTTTAGCACCTCACTAGTGCAATTTGGATTCCTCTTTTCCACAGAGTGGGGCTCCCTAGCTCTCTTGTGGCCCCCCAGGCCCCTTAGACACCCTCTAGTCTCCTCGCAATCCCTCCAGATTTCGCCCTTCTTCCCCAGAGCCGTTTCTTGACAGTGTAGACCCCTTAGCACCCTTCTAGTGTGCTCTGGACCCCTCTTTTCTACGGAATGGGGCCCCCCAGATATCTTTGGGACCTCGAGACTCCTTAGACACCCTCTAGTCTCCTGGCAACCCCTCCAGATTTCTCATTTCTTCCCCAGAAGCATTTCTGGACCGTGTAGACCCTTTAGCACCCCTCTAGTGCGCTCTGGACCTCTCTTTTCCGTAGAATAGGGCCCCCAGCTGTCTTGTGGCCCCCCAGACCCCTTAGACCCCCTCTAGTCTCCTCACAACCTCTCCAGATTTCTCCCTTCTTTCCCAGAGGTATTTCTGGACCATGTAGATGTCATAGCACCCCTCTAGTGTGCTCTGGATTCCTCTTTTCCATAGAGTGGGGCCCCCCACCCCTCCTGTGGCACTCCAGACTCCTTAGACTCCTTTTAATCTCTTCGCAACTCCCTTCATATGTCTCCCTTCTTCCCCAGAGGCCTTTCTTGACCATGGAGACACCTTAGGGGTCCAGAGCGCACTAGAGGGGTGCTAAGGTGTCTACATGGTCAAGAAATGTCTCTGGGAAAGAAGGGAGTAATCTGGAAGCCTTCTGAGGAGACTAGAGAGTGTCTAAGTGGTCTAGGGGGCCATAAGAGAGCTGGGGGCCCAATTCTGTGGAAAAGAGGTGTCCAGAGCGCACTAGAGGGGGTGCTAAGGTGTCTACATGGTCCAGAAATGCCTCTGGGGAAGAAAGGAGAAATCTGGAGGGGTTGCGAAGAGACTAGAGGGTGTCTAAGGGGTCTGGGGGCCCAGAAGAGTGCTGGGGGACCAAATTCTGTGGAACAGAGAGAGGTCCAGAGTGCACTAGAGGGGTGCTCTTTTCCACAGAGTCCAGCTCCCAGCTCTCTTCTGGCCCCCCAGGCCCCTTAGACACCCTCTAGTCTCCTCTCATCCCCTCCAGATTTCTCCCTTCTTCCCCAGAGGCATTTTTTGACTGTGTAGACGCCATAGAACCCCTCTAGTGCGCTCTGCACCCCTCTTTTCCACAGAATGCAGCCCCCCAGCTATCTTCTGGCCCCCCAGGCCCCTTAGACCCCCTCTAGTCTCCTCGCAACCCCTGCAGATTTCTCCCTTTTTCCCCAGAGGCATTTCTTGACAGTGTCGACACCTTAGCACCCCTCTACTGCGCTCTGGACCCCTAAGGTGTTGACGTGGTCAAGAAATGCCTATGGGGAAGAAGGAAGCAATCTGGAGGGCTTCTGTGGAGACTACAGGGTGTCTTGGGGGTCTGGGGACCAAATGAGAGGTGGGGTCCCCACTTTCTGGAAAAGAGCACCCCTCTAGTGCCCTCTTGATCCCTCTGTTCAACGGAATAGGACCCCTAGCTCTCTTTTGGCCCCCCAGACCCCTTAGGCACCCTCTAGTCTCCTTGCCACACCTCCAGATTTCTCCCTTCTTCCCCAGAAGCATTTATGGACAGTGTAGACGCCGTAGCACCCCTCTAGTGCGCTCTGGACCCCCCTTTTCCACATAATTGGGCCCACCAGATATCTTTCGGATCTCCAGACGCTTTAGACACCCTCTAGTCTCTTTGCAACCCCTCCAGATTTCTCCCTTCTTCCCCAGAGGCATTTCTTCACAGCGTAGACACCTTAGCACCCCTCTAGTGCACTCTGAATCCCTCTTTTCCACAGAATTGGGCCCCCCAGCTCTCTTCGGGCCCCCCAGACCCCTTAGACCCCCTCTAGTCTCCTCGCAACCCCTCCAGATTTCTCCCTTCTTCCCCAGAGGCTTTTCTGGACCATGTAGACACCTTACTACCTCTCTAGTGCACTCTGGATTCCTCTTTTCCACAGAGTGGGGCCCCCTAGCTCTCTTGTGGCCCCCCAGGTCCCTTGGACACCCTCTAGTCTCCTTGCCACACCTCCAGATTTCTCCCTTCTTCCCCAGAAGCATTTATGTACAGTGTAGACGCCTTAGCATTCCTCTAGTGCACTCGGGACCCCTCTTTTCCACAGAATTGGGCCCCCCAGTTATCTTTGGGACCTCCAGACCCCTTAGACGCCCTCTAGTCTCATCGCAACCCCTCCAGATTTCTCCCTTTTTCCCCAGAGGCATTTCTTGACAGTGTAGATGTCTTAGCACCCTTCTAGTGCGCTCTGGACCCCTCTTTTGCACAGAATGGGGTCCTCTAGCTCTCTTCTCGCCCCCCAAGCCCCTTTAGACATCCTTTAGTGTGCTCGCAACCCCTCCAGATTTCTCCCTTCTTTCCCCGAGCCATTTCTGGACAGTGTAGTCACCTTAGCACCCCTCTAGTGCGCTCTGGACTCCTCTTTTCCACAGAGTGACCCCCACCAGCTCTCTTCTGGCCCCCCAGGACCCTTAGACACCCTATAGTGTGCTCGCAACCCTTCCAGATTTCTCCCTTCTTCCCCCGAGCCATTTCTGGACACTGTAGTCCCCTTAGCACCTCTCTAGTGTGCTCTGGGCCCCTCTTTTCCACAGAAATGTGGCCCCCCAGTTCTTTTGGTGCCACCCCGAAACCTTAGCCACCCTGTAGTCTCCTCGCAACCACTCCAGATTTCTCCCTTCTTCCCCAGAGGCATTTCTTGACCATGTAGATGCTTTAGCACCCCTCTAGTGCACTCTGGACCCCTCTATTCCTCAGCATGGGCCCCCCCAGCTCTCTTGTGGCCCCCCAGAAGCCTTAGCCACCCTCTAGTCTCCTCGCAACCCCTCCAGATTTCTCCCTTCTTCCCCAGAGGCATTTCTGGACTATGTAGACACCTTAGCACCCCTCTAGTGCGCTCTGGACCCCTCTTTTCCACAGAAATGTGGCCCCCCAGCTCTTTTGGTGCCCCCCGAAACCTTAGCCACCCTCTAGTCTACTCGCAATCCCTCCAGATTTCTCCCTTCTTCCCCAGAAGCATTATTTGACAGTGTACACACATTAGCACTCCTCTAGTGCACTCTGGACCCCTCTTTTCCACAAAATTGGGTCCCCCAGATATATTTGGAATCTCCAGGCCCCTTAGACACCCTCTAGTCTCCTCGCAACCCCTCCAGATTTCTCCCTTCTTCCCCAGAGGCATTTCTTGACCGTGTAGACCCCTTAGTGCCCCTCTAGTGTGCTCTGGGCCCCTCTTTTACACAGAATGGTGCCCCCCAGCTCTCTTCTGGCCTCCCAAACCCCTTTAGGCAGCCTTTAGTGTGCTCGCAACCCCTCCAGATTTCTCCATTCTTCCCCAGAGGCATTTATGGACAGTGTAGACCCCTTAGCACCTCTCTACTTTGCTCTGGATCCCTCTTTTCCACAGAATGGGTTCCCCCAGCTCTCTTCTGGCCCCCCAGTACCCTTAGACACCCTATAGTGTGCTCGCAACCCCTCCAGATTTCTGCCTTCTTCCCCAGAGCCATTTCTTGACAGTGTAGACGCCTTAGCACCCCTCTAGTGCGCTCTGGACCTCTCTTTTCCACAGAATTGTGCCCCCCAGCTCTCTTCTGGCCCCCCAGACCCCTTAGACAGCCTCTAGTCACCTCGCAACCCCTCCAGATTTCTCCCTTCTTCCCCAGAGGCATTTCTGGACAGTGTAGATGTCTTAGCACCCCTCTAGTGCGCTGTGGACCCCTCTTTTCCACAGAATTGGGCCCCCCAGGTATCTTTGGGACCTCCAGGCCCCTTAGACACCCTCTAGTCTCCTTGGCACCCCTCTAGATTTCTTCCTTCTTGCCCAGAGGCATTTCTTGACTATGTAGACCCCTTAGCACCCCTCTAGTGCGCTCTGGACCCCTCTTTGCCACAGAATTGGGCCCCCCAGGTCTCTTGTGGGCCTCTAGCCTCGTTAGACACCCTCTAGTCTCCTTGCAACCCCTCCAGATTTCTCCTTTCTTGCCCAGAGCCATTTTTTGACATCGTAGACCCTTTAGCACCTCACTAGTGCAATTTGGATTCCTCTTTTCCACAGAGTGGGGCTCCCTAGCTCTCTTGTGGCCCCCCAGGCCCCTTAGACACCCTCTAGTCTCCTCGCAATCCCTCCAGATTTCGCCCTTCTTCCCCAGAGCCGTTTCTTGACAGTGTAGACCCCTTAGCACCCTTCTAGTGTGCTCTGGACCCCTCTTTTCTACGGAATGGGGCCCCCCAGATATCTTTGGGACCTCGAGACTCCTTAGACACCCTCTAGTCTCCTGGCAACCCCTCCAGATTTCTCATTTCTTCCCCAGAAGCATTTCTGGACCGTGTAGACCCTTTAGCACCCCTCTAGTGCGCTCTGGACCTCTCTTTTCCGTAGAATAGGGCCCCCAGCTGTCTTGTGGCCCCCCAGACCCCTTAGACCCCCTCTAGTCTCCTCACAACCTCTCCAGATTTCTCCCTTCTTTCCCAGAGGTATTTCTGGACCATGTAGATGTCATAGCACCCCTCTAGTGTGCTCTGGATTCCTCTTTTCCATAGAGTGGGGCCCCCCACCCCTCCTGTGGCACTCCAGACTCCTTAGACTCCTTTTAATCTCTTCGCAACTCCCTTCATATGTCTCCCTTCTTCCCCAGAGGCCTTTCTTGACCATGTAGACACCTTAGGGGTCCAGAGCGCACTAGAGGGGTGCTAAGGTGTCTACATGGTCAAGAAATGTCTCTGGGAAAGAAGGGAGTAATCTGGAAGCCTTCTGAGGAGACTAGAGAGTGTCTAAGTGGTCTAGGGGGCCATAAGAGAGCTGGGGGCCCAATTCTGTGGAAAAGAGGTGTCCAGAGCGCACTAGAGGGGGTGCTAAGGTGTCTACATGGTCCAGAAATGCCTCTGGGGAAGAAAGGAGAAATCTGGAGGGGTTGCGAAGAGACTAGAGGGTGTCTAAGGGGTCTGGGGGCCCAGAAGAGTGCTGGGGGACCAAATTCTGTGGAACAGAGAGAGGTCCAGAGTGCACTAGAGGGGTGCTCTTTTCCACAGAGTCCAGCTCCCAGCTCTCTTCTGGCCCCCCAGGCCCCTTAGACACCCTCTAGTCTCCTCTCATCCCCTCCAGATTTCTCCCTTCTTCCCCAGAGGCATTTTTTGACTGTGTAGACGCCATAGAACCCCTCTAGTGCGCTCTGCACCCCTCTTTTCCACAGAATGCAGCCCCCCAGCTATCTTCTGGCCCCCCAGGCCCCTTAGACCCCCTCTAGTCTCCTCGCAACCCCTGCAGATTTCTCCCTTTTTCCCCAGAGGCATTTCTTGACAGTGTCGACACCTTAGCACCCCTCTACTGCGCTCTGGACCCCTAAGGTGTTGACGTGGTCAAGAAATGCCTATGGGGAAGAAGGAAGCAATCTGGAGGGCTTCTGTGGAGACTACAGGGTGTCTTGGGGGTCTGGGGACCAAATGAGAGGTGGGGTCCCCACTTTCTGGAAAAGAGCACCCCTCTAGTGCCCTCTTGATCCCTCTGTTCAACGGAATAGGACCCCTAGCTCTCTTTTGGCCCCCCAGACCCCTTAGGCACCCTCTAGTCTCCTTGCCACACCTCCAGATTTCTCCCTTCTTCCCCAGAAGCATTTATGGACAGTGTAGACGCCGTAGCACCCCTCTAGTGCGCTCTGGACCCCCCTTTTCCACATAATTGGGCCCACCAGATATCTTTCGGATCTCCAGACGCTTTAGACACCCTCTAGTCTCTTTGCAACCCCTCCAGATTTCTCCCTTCTTCCCCAGAGGCATTTCTTCACAGCGTAGACACCTTAGCACCCCTCTAGTGCACTCTGAATCCCTCTTTTCCACAGAATTGGGCCCCCCAGCTCTCTTCGGGCCCCCCAGACCCCTTAGACCCCCTCTAGTCTCCTCGCAACCCCTCCAGATTTCTCCCTTCTTCCCCAGAGGCTTTTCTGGACCATGTAGACACCTTACTACCTCTCTAGTGCACTCTGGATTCCTCTTTTCCACAGAGTGGGGCCCCCTAGCTCTCTTGTGGCCCCCCAGGTCCCTTGGACACCCTCTAGTCTCCTTGCCACACCTCCAGATTTCTCCCTTCTTCCCCAGAAGCATTTATGTACAGTGTAGACGCCTTAGCATTCCTCTAGTGCACTCGGGACCCCTCTTTTCCACAGAATTGGGCCCCCCAGTTATCTTTGGGACCTCCAGACCCCTTAGACGCCCTCTAGTCTCATCGCAACCCCTCCAGATTTCTCCCTTTTTCCCCAGAGGCATTTCTTGACAGTGTAGATGTCTTAGCACCCTTCTAGTGCGCTCTGGACCCCTCTTTTGCACAGAATGGGGTCCTCTAGCTCTCTTCTCGCCCCCCAAGCCCCTTTAGACATCCTTTAGTGTGCTCGCAACCCCTCCAGATTTCTCCCTTCTTTCCCCGAGCCATTTCTGGACAGTGTAGTCACCTTAGCACCCCTCTAGTGCGCTCTGGACTCCTCTTTTCCACAGAGTGACCCCCACCAGCTCTCTTCTGGCCCCCCAGGACCCTTAGACACCCTATAGTGTGCTCGCAACCCTTCCAGATTTCTCCCTTCTTCCCCCGAGCCATTTCTGGACACTGTAGTCCCCTTAGCACCTCTCTAGTGTGCTCTGGGCCCCTCTTTTCCACAGAAATGTGGCCCCCCAGTTCTTTTGGTGCCACCCCGAAACCTTAGCCACCCTGTAGTCTCCTCGCAACCACTCCAGATTTCTCCCTTCTTCCCCAGAGGCATTTCTTGACCATGTAGATGCTTTAGCACCCCTCTAGTGCACTCTGGACCCCTCTATTCCTCAGCATGGGCCCCCCCAGCTCTCTTGTGGCCCCCCAGAAGCCTTAGCCACCCTCTAGTCTCCTCGCAACCCCTCCAGATTTCTCCCTTCTTCCCCAGAGGCATTTCTGGACTATGTAGACACCTTAGCACCCCTCTAGTGCGCTCTGGACCCCTCTTTTCCACAGAAATGTGGCCCCCCAGCTCTTTTGGTGCCCCCCGAAACCTTAGCCACCCTCTAGTCTACTCGCAATCCCTCCAGATTTCTCCCTTCTTCCCCAGAAGCATTATTTGACAGTGTACACACATTAGCACTCCTCTAGTGCACTCTGGACCCCTCTTTTCCACAAAATTGGGTCCCCCAGATATATTTGGAATCTCCAGGCCCCTTAGACACCCTCTAGTCTCCTCGCAACCCCTCCAGATTTCTCCCTTCTTCCCCAGAGGCATTTCTTGACCGTGTAGACCCCTTAGTGCCCCTCTAGTGTGCTCTGGGCCCCTCTTTTACACAGAATGGTGCCCCCCAGCTCTCTTCTGGCCTCCCAAACCCCTTTAGGCAGCCTTTAGTGTGCTCGCAACCCCTCCAGATTTCTCCATTCTTCCCCAGAGGCATTTATGGACAGTGTAGACCCCTTAGCACCTCTCTACTTTGCTCTGGATCCCTCTTTTCCACAGAATGGGTTCCCCCAGCTCTCTTCTGGCCCCCCAGTACCCTTAGACACCCTATAGTGTGCTCGCAACCCCTCCAGATTTCTGCCTTCTTCCCCAGAGCCATTTCTTGACAGTGTAGACGCCTTAGCACCCCTCTAGTGCGCTCTGGACCTCTCTTTTCCACAGAATTGTGCCCCCCAGCTCTCTTCTGGCCCCCCAGACCCCTTAGACAGCCTCTAGTCACCTCGCAACCCCTCCAGATTTCTCCCTTCTTCCCCAGAGGCATTTCTGGACAGTGTAGATGTCTTAGCACCCCTCTAGTGCGCTGTGGACCCCTCTTTTCCACAGAATTGGGCCCCCCAGGTATCTTTGGGACCTCCAGGCCCCTTAGACACCCTCTAGTCTCCTTGGCACCCCTCTAGATTTCTTCCTTCTTGCCCAGAGGCATTTCTTGACTATGTAGACCCCTTAGCACCCCTCTAGTGCGCTCTGGACCCCTCTTTGCCACAGAATTGGGCCCCCCAGGTCTCTTGTGGGCCTCTAGCCTCGTTAGACACCCTCTAGTCTCCTTGCAACCCCTCCAGATTTCTCCTTTCTTGCCCAGAGCCATTTTTTGACATCGTAGACCCTTTAGCACCTCACTAGTGCAATTTGGATTCCTCTTTTCCACAGAGTGGGGCTCCCTAGCTCTCTTGTGGCCCCCCAGGCCCCTTAGACACCCTCTAGTCTCCTCGCAATCCCTCCAGATTTCGCCCTTCTTCCCCAGAGCCGTTTCTTGACAGTGTAGACCCCTTAGCACCCTTCTAGTGTGCTCTGGACCCCTCTTTTCTACGGAATGGGGCCCCCCAGATATCTTTGGGACCTCGAGACTCCTTAGACACCCTCTAGTCTCCTGGCAACCCCTCCAGATTTCTCATTTCTTCCCCAGAAGCATTTCTGGACCGTGTAGACCCTTTAGCACCCCTCTAGTGCGCTCTGGACCTCTCTTTTCCGTAGAATAGGGCCCCCAGCTGTCTTGTGGCCCCCCAGACCCCTTAGACCCCCTCTAGTCTCCTCACAACCTCTCCAGATTTCTCCCTTCTTTCCCAGAGGTATTTCTGGACCATGTAGATGTCATAGCACCCCTCTAGTGTGCTCTGGATTCCTCTTTTCCATAGAGTGGGGCCCCCCACCCCTCCTGTGGCACTCCAGACTCCTTAGACTCCTTTTAATCTCTTCGCAACTCCCTTCATATGTCTCCCTTCTTCCCCAGAGGCCTTTCTTGACCATGGAGACACCTTAGGGGTCCAGAGCGCACTAGAGGGGTGCTAAGGTGTCTACATGGTCAAGAAATGTCTCTGGGAAAGAAGGGAGTAATCTGGAAGCCTTCTGAGGAGACTAGAGAGTGTCTAAGTGGTCTAGGGGGCCATAAGAGAGCTGGGGGCCCAATTCTGTGGAAAAGAGGTGTCCAGAGCGCACTAGAGGGGGTGCTAAGGTGTCTACATGGTCCAGAAATGCCTCTGGGGAAGAAAGGAGAAATCTGGAGGGGTTGCGAAGAGACTAGAGGGTGTCTAAGGGGTCTGGGGGCCCAGAAGAGTGCTGGGGGACCAAATTCTGTGGAACAGAGAGAGGTCCAGAGTGCACTAGAGGGGTGCTCTTTTCCACAGAGTCCAGCTCCCAGCTCTCTTCTGGCCCCCCAGGCCCCTTAGACACCCTCTAGTCTCCTCTCATCCCCTCCAGATTTCTCCCTTCTTCCCCAGAGGCATTTTTTGACTGTGTAGACGCCATAGAACCCCTCTAGTGCGCTCTGCACCCCTCTTTTCCACAGAATGCAGCCCCCCAGCTATCTTCTGGCCCCCCAGGCCCCTTAGACCCCCTCTAGTCTCCTCGCAACCCCTGCAGATTTCTCCCTTTTTCCCCAGAGGCATTTCTTGACAGTGTCGACACCTTAGCACCCCTCTACTGCGCTCTGGACCCCTAAGGTGTTGACGTGGTCAAGAAATGCCTATGGGGAAGAAGGAAGCAATCTGGAGGGCTTCTGTGGAGACTACAGGGTGTCTTGGGGGTCTGGGGACCAAATGAGAGGTGGGGTCCCCACTTTCTGGAAAAGAGCACCCCTCTAGTGCCCTCTTGATCCCTCTGTTCAACGGAATAGGACCCCTAGCTCTCTTTTGGCCCCCCAGACCCCTTAGGCACCCTCTAGTCTCCTTGCCACACCTCCAGATTTCTCCCTTCTTCCCCAGAAGCATTTATGGACAGTGTAGACGCCGTAGCACCCCTCTAGTGCGCTCTGGACCCCCCTTTTCCACATAATTGGGCCCACCAGATATCTTTCGGATCTCCAGACGCTTTAGACACCCTCTAGTCTCTTTGCAACCCCTCCAGATTTCTCCCTTCTTCCCCAGAGGCATTTCTTCACAGCGTAGACACCTTAGCACCCCTCTAGTGCACTCTGAATCCCTCTTTTCCACAGAATTGGGCCCCCCAGCTCTCTTCGGGCCCCCCAGACCCCTTAGACCCCCTCTAGTCTCCTCGCAACCCCTCCAGATTTCTCCCTTCTTCCCCAGAGGCTTTTCTGGACCATGTAGACACCTTACTACCTCTCTAGTGCACTCTGGATTCCTCTTTTCCACAGAGTGGGGCCCCCTAGCTCTCTTGTGGCCCCCCAGGTCCCTTGGACACCCTCTAGTCTCCTTGCCACACCTCCAGATTTCTCCCTTCTTCCCCAGAAGCATTTATGTACAGTGTAGACGCCTTAGCATTCCTCTAGTGCACTCGGGACCCCTCTTTTCCACAGAATTGGGCCCCCCAGTTATCTTTGGGACCTCCAGACCCCTTAGACGCCCTCTAGTCTCATCGCAACCCCTCCAGATTTCTCCCTTTTTCCCCAGAGGCATTTCTTGACAGTGTAGATGTCTTAGCACCCTTCTAGTGCGCTCTGGACCCCTCTTTTGCACAGAATGGGGTCCTCTAGCTCTCTTCTCGCCCCCCAAGCCCCTTTAGACATCCTTTAGTGTGCTCGCAACCCCTCCAGATTTCTCCCTTCTTTCCCCGAGCCATTTCTGGACAGTGTAGTCACCTTAGCACCCCTCTAGTGCGCTCTGGACTCCTCTTTTCCACAGAGTGACCCCCACCAGCTCTCTTCTGGCCCCCCAGGACCCTTAGACACCCTATAGTGTGCTCGCAACCCTTCCAGATTTCTCCCTTCTTCCCCCGAGCCATTTCTGGACACTGTAGTCCCCTTAGCACCTCTCTAGTGTGCTCTGGGCCCCTCTTTTCCACAGAAATGTGGCCCCCCAGTTCTTTTGGTGCCACCCCGAAACCTTAGCCACCCTGTAGTCTCCTCGCAACCACTCCAGATTTCTCCCTTCTTCCCCAGAGGCATTTCTTGACCATGTAGATGCTTTAGCACCCCTCTAGTGCACTCTGGACCCCTCTATTCCTCAGCATGGGCCCCCCCAGCTCTCTTGTGGCCCCCCAGAAGCCTTAGCCACCCTCTAGTCTCCTCGCAACCCCTCCAGATTTCTCCCTTCTTCCCCAGAGGCATTTCTGGACTATGTAGACACCTTAGCACCCCTCTAGTGCGCTCTGGACCCCTCTTTTCCACAGAAATGTGGCCCCCCAGCTCTTTTGGTGCCCCCCGAAACCTTAGCCACCCTCTAGTCTACTCGCAATCCCTCCAGATTTCTCCCTTCTTCCCCAGAAGCATTATTTGACAGTGTACACACATTAGCACTCCTCTAGTGCACTCTGGACCCCTCTTTTCCACAAAATTGGGTCCCCCAGATATATTTGGAATCTCCAGGCCCCTTAGACACCCTCTAGTCTCCTCGCAACCCCTCCAGATTTCTCCCTTCTTCCCCAGAGGCATTTCTTGACCGTGTAGACCCCTTAGTGCCCCTCTAGTGTGCTCTGGGCCCCTCTTTTACACAGAATGGTGCCCCCCAGCTCTCTTCTGGCCTCCCAAACCCCTTTAGGCAGCCTTTAGTGTGCTCGCAACCCCTCCAGATTTCTCCATTCTTCCCCAGAGGCATTTATGGACAGTGTAGACCCCTTAGCACCTCTCTACTTTGCTCTGGATCCCTCTTTTCCACAGAATGGGTTCCCCCAGCTCTCTTCTGGCCCCCCAGTACCCTTAGACACCCTATAGTGTGCTCGCAACCCCTCCAGATTTCTGCCTTCTTCCCCAGAGCCATTTCTTGACAGTGTAGACGCCTTAGCACCCCTCTAGTGCGCTCTGGACCTCTCTTTTCCACAGAATTGTGCCCCCCAGCTCTCTTCTGGCCCCCCAGACCCCTTAGACAGCCTCTAGTCACCTCGCAACCCCTCCAGATTTCTCCCTTCTTCCCCAGAGGCATTTCTGGACAGTGTAGATGTCTTAGCACCCCTCTAGTGCGCTGTGGACCCCTCTTTTCCACAGAATTGGGCCCCCCAGGTATCTTTGGGACCTCCAGGCCCCTTAGACACCCTCTAGTCTCCTTGGCACCCCTCTAGATTTCTTCCTTCTTGCCCAGAGGCATTTCTTGACTATGTAGACCCCTTAGCACCCCTCTAGTGCGCTCTGGACCCCTCTTTGCCACAGAATTGGGCCCCCCAGGTCTCTTGTGGGCCTCTAGCCTCGTTAGACACCCTCTAGTCTCCTTGCAACCCCTCCAGATTTCTCCTTTCTTGCCCAGAGCCATTTTTTGACATCGTAGACCCTTTAGCACCTCACTAGTGCAATTTGGATTCCTCTTTTCCACAGAGTGGGGCTCCCTAGCTCTCTTGTGGCCCCCCAGGCCCCTTAGACACCCTCTAGTCTCCTCGCAATCCCTCCAGATTTCGCCCTTCTTCCCCAGAGCCGTTTCTTGACAGTGTAGACCCCTTAGCACCCTTCTAGTGTGCTCTGGACCCCTCTTTTCTACGGAATGGGGCCCCCCAGATATCTTTGGGACCTCGAGACTCCTTAGACACCCTCTAGTCTCCTGGCAACCCCTCCAGATTTCTCATTTCTTCCCCAGAAGCATTTCTGGACCGTGTAGACCCTTTAGCACCCCTCTAGTGCGCTCTGGACCTCTCTTTTCCGTAGAATAGGGCCCCCAGCTGTCTTGTGGCCCCCCAGACCCCTTAGACCCCCTCTAGTCTCCTCACAACCTCTCCAGATTTCTCCCTTCTTTCCCAGAGGTATTTCTGGACCATGTAGATGTCATAGCACCCCTCTAGTGTGCTCTGGATTCCTCTTTTCCATAGAGTGGGGCCCCCCACCCCTCCTGTGGCACTCCAGACTCCTTAGACTCCTTTTAATCTCTTCGCAACTCCCTTCATATGTCTCCCTTCTTCCCCAGAGGCCTTTCTTGACCATGTAGACACCTTAGGGGTCCAGAGCGCACTAGAGGGGTGCTAAGGTGTCTACATGGTCAAGAAATGTCTCTGGGAAAGAAGGGAGTAATCTGGAAGCCTTCTGAGGAGACTAGAGAGTGTCTAAGTGGTCTAGGGGGCCATAAGAGAGCTGGGGGCCCAATTCTGTGGAAAAGAGGTGTCCAGAGCGCACTAGAGGGGGTGCTAAGGTGTCTACATGGTCCAGAAATGCCTCTGGGGAAGAAAGGAGAAATCTGGAGGGGTTGCGAAGAGACTAGAGGGTGTCTAAGGGGTCTGGGGGCCCAGAAGAGTGCTGGGGGACCAAATTCTGTGGAACAGAGAGAGGTCCAGAGTGCACTAGAGGGGTGCTCTTTTCCACAGAGTCCAGCTCCCAGCTCTCTTCTGGCCCCCCAGGCCCCTTAGACACCCTCTAGTCTCCTCTCATCCCCTCCAGATTTCTCCCTTCTTCCCCAGAGGCATTTTTTGACTGTGTAGACGCCATAGAACCCCTCTAGTGCGCTCTGCACCCCTCTTTTCCACAGAATGCAGCCCCCCAGCTATCTTCTGGCCCCCCAGGCCCCTTAGACCCCCTCTAGTCTCCTCGCAACCCCTGCAGATTTCTCCCTTTTTCCCCAGAGGCATTTCTTGACAGTGTCGACACCTTAGC